>NW_027288407.1:300000-600000 GCF_047511675.1 Marmota flaviventris | reverse complement strand
TATAAGTCCTTCAAGCATATTGGTTAAGAGGCAACATTAATTCCCTCATTTTTACTACGAGTGATAAAAAATAATGATTTTACCATTTTAGCCATTTTTTATAGACTGACAGATTAATTTTGTTCAAAGTATAATAAAAAAAAAACTTACAAGAGTAACAGGCTTATTGCATATTTTATTTTACAGTCCCAAACACTATTAAGTATCTAATTTTGTAATGCTATATGAACATTCTTAAGTTGGATATGGACATAGTTGTTTTTTATTAAAATATGCTGGCATTTTAAATCTATAATTTTCAGTTAGGAATGAATTAATTTAAAAGTTACTTAAGAAAAATCAAATAGTAATTCCTTTAAAATAACATCTTAGCCATTTTAAGTGTGTAATAGAGTAATATTAACAATTAACATTGTTGGAACAACCTATGTGCCCTTAAACAGACGAATCAATAAAGAAAGTATGGTATATATACACAATGGAATATTACCCAGCCTCAAGAAGAATGAACATATGGCATTTGCTTGTTAATTGATAGAACTGAGGCTGTCATTCTAAGTTATATAAACCAGTCTCAAATAAAAAAAAAAAAGGCCAATTTTTCTCTCTGAGGTGTGGATGTTAACCCATAATGAAGGAGGGAAATACAGAAGTTCACTGAATTGGACAAAATGGAATGAAGGGAGGGGTAGGACTATAAAGAGAGTAGAATGAATTGCACATGATTTTTCAATGCACATATGAACACATGACAAGTATACCCGCACAAGAATGGGATAAAAATTATAATGGTTTGCACTCCATATACGCATAATATGTTAAAATACATCCTAGGGTCATGTGTGTGTAGAAAACAAATTTTAAAAAGAGAAATAATTTTATATGGGTTTTGTATTCAAAATAACATATTTTATGCTGTCAGTGATGAGAAATATAATAATGTTTTCTGATAAATAAAGAGAACTGTATTTGCATATTTTTTTCTTTCCCAGAATGTTTCTTAGACAAAGGTTACAAAAACATGCACCTGAGAAAAGACAGCCTCTTCAACAAATGGTTCTGGGAAAGCTGGAAATCTATATGCAACATAATAAAATTAAACCCCTATCTCTCACCACACACCCAATGTGGATCAAGGACAGAGGACTTAAATCAAAATGAATCAAGGACATAGGAATTAAACCAAAGACTCTTCATTTAATAAAAGAAAAAATAGGCCCTAATCTTCATCATGTGGGATTAGACTCCAACTTCCTTAATAATACTTCTGTGGCACAAAAATTAAAATCAAGGAAAACTCAAACTAAAAAGTTTATCCTCAGCAAAAGAAACAATCTGTGAGGTAAATACAGATCCTACATCTTGGGAACAAATTTTTACCCCTCATATATCATATAGAGCACTAATCTCTAGGATATATAAAGAACTCCTAACGATAAGCACCAAAATCAAACAAACAAACAAAAGCAAATAACCCAATAAATGTCCAAGGACCTGCACAGACACTTCTCAGAAGAGAATAAAAAAACAATCAATAAGTATATGAAAAAAATGGGCCCGTGCCTGCAAGGTGGCAGAACAGGCCCAGGGGCCCGCCGGCATGGTAGATACATCACCCCAATTGGAGGAATGGCCCAGCTGCCACCCACAAGGTAGGCAGACCGTGCGTCCCAGAGATGGGGCCCAGCAGCCCGCTGGCCTAGTTGAAAGATCACCCCAATTGGAAAAGGGGCACAGATGCTGCCTGCGCCTACAAGGTAGGCAGACCTGCAACCTGGAGAACAGGCCCAGGAGCCTGACAGCATGGTAGACAGATCACGCCTATTGGAGGAGGGGCCCAGCCGTTGCCTGCATGGTAGGCAGACCATGCAACCCGGAGAAGGGGCCCAGTGGCCCACCGAAGTGATAGACAGATCACCCTAATTGGAGGAGGAGCACAGCCACCGCCTGTGCCTGCAAGGGAGACTTTGCAACTATACAAGAGCAATATAAATATATAGGGGAAAAATTCAATAACACAACAGTTTCACCAAGCAGAAAGAAATGCGAGCAATATGAAAAGACAAGGAAAGAAAGGACCACAAGCAATGCAGGTCAACTCAACTTTAGAAGAGGTAATATCTGCAGCAGATGGAATGTCAGATAAAGAATTCAGGATATATATGCTTCAGATGATCTGGAGTCTCAAGGAAGACATTAGACAGCAAAATCAGACAATGAAAGATCACTTTGACAATAAATTACATAAACAAATCCAAGAAGCAAAAGATCAACTATACAGGGAGATAGAGGTTATAAAAAACAAACAAACAAACAGAAATCCTAGAAATGCAGGAAGCAATAAACCAACTTAAAAACTCAAATGAGAATACTACTAGCAGAGTAGAACACTTAGAAGATGGAACATCAGACAATGAAGACAAAATATTTCAACTTGTAAAGAACATAGACAGCTCAGCGAGACTGTTAAGAAACCATGAGCAGAATATCCAAGAAATATGGGATAACATAAAGAGACCAAACTTAAGAGTCATTTGGATACAGGAAGGTATAGAGGTCCAAACCAAAGGAATGAGCAATCTGTTCAACGAAATAATACGAGAAAACTTCCCAGACTTGAAGAATGAGACAGAATCCCAAATCCTAGAAGCCTACAAGACGCCGAATGTGCAAAATCATAAGAGATCCACACCTAGACACATTATAATGAAGATGCCCAAAATACAGAATAAGGATAGAATTATTAAAGCTACAAGAGAAAGGAAGAAGATTACATTTAGGGGTAAACAAATCAGGATAACAGCTGATCTTTCAACACAGACTCTGAAAACTAGAAGATCCCAGAAGAACATATTTCAAGTGCTGAAAGAAAATGGGATCCAACCAAGAATTGTGTATCCAGCGAAATTAAGCTTCAGGATGGAAGATGAAATTAAAACCTTCCACGATAAACAGAAGTTAAAAGAATTTGCAGCTATAAAACCATCTCTTCAAAACATCCTCAGTAAAACATTACAGGAAGAGGAAATGGAAAATAACAATGAAAACCAACAGTGGGAGTTAGTACAGTAAAGGGAAAAATAATCAAAGAGGAAAACAAATCATGTTAAGTAACATAAATAAATAAATATGGCTGGAAGAACAATCAATAATAACCCTAAATGTTAATGGCTTAAACTCACCAATTAAGAGACACAGGCTAGTAGAATGGATCACAAAACAAGACCCAAGAATATGCTGCCTACAGGAGACGCATTTGATAGGAAAAGACATACATAGGCTGAAGGTGAAAGGTTGGGAAAAATCATATCACTCATATGGACTTTGGAAACAAGCAGGAGTGTCCATACTCATATCAAATAAAATAGATTTCAAGCCAAAGTTAATCAAAAGGGATAAAGAGGGACACTGCATACTGCTCAAGGGAACCATACACCAAGAAGACATAACAATCATAAATATATATGCCCCAAACAATGGTGCAGCTATGTTCATCAAACAAACTCTTCTCAAGTTCAAGAGTCTAATAGACCACCATACAATAATTATGGGAGACTTCAACACACCTCTCTCACCACTGGACAGATCTTCCAAACAAAAGTTGAATAAGGAAACTATAGAACTCAATGATACAATTAATAACCTAGACTTAATTGACATATATAGAATATACCACCCAATATCAAGCAGTTACACTTTTTTTCTCAGCAGCACATGGATCCTTCTCAAAAATAGATCATATATTATGTCACAGGGCAACTCTTAGACATTATACAGGAGTAGAGATAGTACCATGCATCTTATCTGATCATAATTGAATGAAACTGGAAATCAACGATAAAAGAAGGAAGGAAAAATCATGCATCACTTGGAGAATGAACAATAGGTTACTGAATGATCAATGGGTTATAGAAGACATCAAGGAAGAAATAAAAAAAAATTCTTAGAGATAAATGAAAACACAGACACAACATATCGGAATCTATGGGACACAATGAAAGCAGTTTTAAGAGGTAAATTCATTGCTTGGAGTTCATTCCTTAAAAAAAGAAAAAAACAACAAATAAAAGATTTCACACTTCATCTAAAAATCCTAGAAAAAGAAGAGCAAAACAGCAGCAAAAGAAGTAGAAGGCAAGAAATAATTAAAATCAGAGCTGAAATTAATGAAATTGAAACAAAACAAACACTTGAAAAAACTGACAAAACTAAAAGTTGGTTCTTTGAAAAAATAAATAAGAATGACAGATCCTTAGCCATGCTAATGAAGAGAAGAAGAGAGAGAACTCAAATTACTAGCATACGGAATGAAAAAGGCAATATCACAACAGACACTTCAGAAATACAAAAGATAATTAGAAATTATTTTGAATCCTTATACTCTAATAAAATAGAAGATAGTGAAGGCATAGATAAATTTCTTAAGTCATATGATCTGCCCAGATTGCATCAGGAGGATATAGACAACCTAAACAGACCAATATCAATTGAGGAAATAGAAGAAGCCATCAAAAGACTACCAACTAAGAAAAGCCCAGGACCGGATGGGTATACAGCAGAGTTTTACAAAACCTTTAAAGAAGATCTAATACCAAACTTTTCAAGCTATTTCAGGAAATAGAAAAAAAGGGAGAACTTCCAAATTCATTCTACGAGGCCAACATCACCCTGATTCCTAAACCAGACAAAGACACCTCAAAGAAAGAAAACTACAGACCAATATCTCTAATGAACCTAAATGCAAAAATCCTCAATAAAATTCTTGTGAATCGGATACAAAAACATATCAAAAAAATTGTGCACCATGATCAAGTAGGATTTATCCCTGGGATGCAAGGCTGGTTCAATATACAGAAATCAATAAATGTTATTCACCACATCAATAGACTTAAAGATAAGAACCATATGATCATCTCGATAGATGCAGAACAAGCAGTCGACAAAGTACAGCATCCCTTTATGTTCAAAACTCTAGAAAAACTAGGGATAACAGGAACATACATCAATATTGTAAAAGCTATCTATGCCAAGCCTCAGGCTAGCATCATTCTGAATGGAGAAAAATTGAAGGCATTCTCTCTAAAATCTGGAACAAGAGAGGGATGCCCTCTCTCACCACTTCTGTTCAACATAGTTCTCGAAATACTGGCCAGAGCATTTAGACAGACGAAAGAAATTAAAGGCATAAAAATAGGAAAAGAAGAATTTAAATTATCACTATTTGAAGATGACATGATTCTATAACCCAAAAGGGTCTACAAAGAAACTATTAGAGCTAATAAATGAATTCAGCAAAGTGGCAGGATATAAAGTCAACATGCATAAATCAAAGGCATTCCTGTATATCAGCGACAAATCTTCTGAAATGGAAAAGAGGACAACCACTCCATTAACAATATCCTCAAAAAAAAAAAATAAAATACTTGGGAATCACCCTAACAAAAGAGGTGAAAGACTTATACAATGAAAACTAAAGAACCCTAAAGAGAGAAATAGAAGAAGATCTTAGAAGATGGAAAAATATACCTTCTTCATGGATAGGCAGAACTAACATCATCAAAATGGCGATATTACCAAAAGTTCTCTATAGGTTTAATGCAATACCAATCAAAATCCCAACGACATTTCTTGTAGAAATAGATAAAGCAATCATGAAATTCATATGGAAAAATAAAAGACCCAGAATAGCAAAAACAATGCTAAGCAGGAAGTGTGAATCAGGCGGTATAGCGATACCAGACATCAAACTATACTACAGAGCAATAGTAACAAAAACAGCATGGTACTGGTACCAAAACAGGTGGGTGGACCAATGGTACAGAATAGAGGACACAGAAACCAATCCACAAAATTACAATTATCTTATATTCAATAAAGGGGCTAAAAACATGCAATGGAGGAAGGATTGCATCTTCAACAAATGGTGCTGGGAAAACTGGAAATCCATATGCAAAAAAATGAAACTCAATCCCTTTCTCTCGCCATGCACAAAAGTTAACTCAAAATGGATCAAGGAGCTTGATATCAAATCAGAGACACAGCGTCTGATAGAAGAAAAAGTTGGCTACGATCTACATACTGTGGGGTCGGGCTCCAAATTCCTCAGTTGGACACCCATAGCACAAAAGTTAATAACTAGAATCAACAAATGGGACTTACTCAAACTAAAAAGTTTTTTCTCAGCAAAAAAAAACAATAAGAGAGGTAAATAGGGAGCCTACATCATGGGAACAAATCTTTACTCCTCACACTTCAGATAGAGCCCTAATATCCAGAGTATACAAAGAACTCAAAAAAATAAACAATAAAAAAACAAATAACACAATCAACAAATGGGCCAAGTACCTGAACAGACACTTCTCAGAGGAGGACATACAATCAATCAACAAGTACATGAAAAAATGCTCACCATCTCTAGCAGTCAGAGAAATGCAAATAAAACCACCCTAAGATACCATCTCACTCCAGGTAGATTGGCAGCCATTATGAAGTCGAACAACAACAAGTACTGGCGAGGATGTGGGGAAAAGGGTACACTTGTACATTGCTGGTGGGACTGCAAATTGTTGCGGCCAATTTGGAAAGCAGTATGGAGATTTCTTGGAAATCTGGGAATGGAACCACCATTTGACCCAGCTATTCCCCTTCTCAGTCTATTCCCAAAAGACCTAAAAAGAGCATACTACAGGAACACTGCTACATTGATGTTCCTGGGAGCACAATTCACAATAGCAAGACTGTGGAACCAACCTAGATGCCCTTCAATAGACAAATGGATAAAAAATGTGGCATTTATACACAATGGAGTATTACTCTGCATTAAAAAATGACAAAATCATAGAATTTGCAGGGAAATGGATGGCATTAGAGCAGATTATGCTAAGTGAAGCTAGCCAATTCCTTAAAAACAAATGCCAAATGTCTTCTTTGATATAAGGAGAGTAACTGGGAACAGAGTAGGGACGAAGAGCATGAGAAGAATATTAACATTAAACAGGGACGAGAGGTGGGAGGGAAAGGGAGAGAGAAGGGAAATTGCATGGAAATGGAAGGAGACCCTCAGGGTTATACAAAATTACATACAAGAGGAAGTGAGGGGAAAGGGAAAAAACAAGGGGGAGAAATGAATTACAGTAGATGGGGTAGAGAGAGAAGATGGGAAGGGAGGGGAGGGGAGGGGGGATAGTAGAGGATAGGAAAGGCAGTAGAATACAACAGACACTAGTAATGGCAACATGTAAATCAGTGGATGTGTAACTGATGTGATTCTGCAATGTGTATACGGGGTAAAAATGGCAGTTCATAACCCACTTGAATCAAAGTGTGAAATATGATATGTCAAGAACTATGTAATGTTTTGAACAACCAACAATAAAAATTTAAAAAAAAGAAAAAAGTGTTCATTATCTCTAGAAATTAGAGAAAGGCAAATAAAAACTCCTCAAAGATGTCATCTCACTCAAATCAGAATGGCAACTATTATGAAGACAAACAACAATAAGTTTGGTGAGGATGTAGGGAAACAGGTACTCTCATACATAGCTGGTGGGACTGCACATTAGTGCAGCTGGTATGAAAAGCAGTGTAGAGATTACTTGGAAAACTGGGAATGGAACCACCATTTGACCCAAAGGTCTATACCCAAAGGACTTACAAAAAACATATTACAGGGAAAAAGCCACACCAATGTTTATAGCAGCACAATTCACAATAGCTAAACTGTGGAGCCAAACTACATGTCATTCAATAGATCAATGGATAAAAAAGTGGCATATATACACAATGAAATATTACTCAGCAATAAAAGAAAATAAAATTATAACATTTTCAGGTAAATGGATGGAGTTGGAGAAGATAATTCTAAGTGAAGTTATACAATCCCCAAAAGACAAAACCTATACTTGGGTATTTACAGGAAGCATGGGAGAAATAGATGAACTCTGCATAGGGCAGAGGGGTGGAAGGCAAAAGAGGGAGCAGGTGGTTATATATGATGGTGGAATTTGAAGGACATTATTATCCAAAGTACATGTATAAAGACATGAATTGGTGTGAACATACTTTATATATACAGAGATATGAAAAATTGTGCTGTATGTGTGCAATAAGAATTGTAATGCATTCCACTGTCATGTATTTTAAAAAATAAGTTAAATTAAATTTAAAAAAAAGAATTGAGTGTAGGGACTCAAGATTTCAAATGTACACCTGTTCTCATACTAGCATTTTTAAAAATAACCTCTGATGGAAAAACCTCAATGTCCCCAAACACATGAAATTATTAAAAAAAAAAAAAAAAAAAAAAAAAAACATGGCATTGTCATACCATAGAATATTATTCAGATTGGAACAACAACAAAAAAGTTTTCAGGAGTAATTCACGAACCTTTAAAACATTATTGCAAGTGACCTGTAGGTCATGAACTATCCAATGCTGTAAGACTTTAATGTAGAAGGTGAAATTGAGGGTAGAAACACATACAGACAGAAAATAGAATGGCATTTACCAGGAGCTGAGAAAAGGTGTCAGCAATATTTTGAAAAGAAGAAAAATCAATGGAATGGATGATGAATATTTCACAATAGTAAAAATGTGCTTACTGCTTCTTATCTGCATTCTTAGAAAGCATCTGAAGGTTCAACCAAAAAAAAAAAAAAAACACCAAAATTTTAGTGGGTGGCAATATATATATATATATATATATATATATATATATATATATAGTTTCAAAATTATATATATATATATATATATATATATATATATATATATATATATATATATATATATACACACACACACACACTCACACACACAAGTAAATAAATGATATTGGTATTTTAAAAAAGAAAGAAACAAAGAAAAGGATAAAAATGGTATATTTTCTATTTTGTGAACCTTATCATAAAAAGAAGTACATCTTGACCTTTTTTATATGTTAAGTGTAATATGCCCAGAGCAGAAGAACAAAACACCACAAGTTCACATTTATTTGTAGAAATCAATAAGTACGTATAGTAGAACAGGATGGAATAGAGATCACAAGAGACCGGGAAGAGTAGAAATAGACAGATTGAAAGAGTTCATTGAGGAGCACAAAGACCAAAATGGAGGAATCACTCCTGATACTTCTATGGCACAGTTGGGTAACTATTTTTGAAAATAACCTAAAATGTGTTTCAAAATATAATTTGCACCTGGCAGGTGGCACATGCCTGTAATCCCACTGACTTCACAGACTGAAGCAGGAAGATCTTCAGTTCAAAATCATCCTCAGTAACCCTGTCTTTAAGTAAAATAACAAAGAGGGCTGGAGTTGTGACTCAGTGGCTAGCTACAACTGAGTTATAACACCAGCACCAATAAATAAATAAATAAACAAAAATAAATAAATAATTTTGCAATACATAAAGATAATTAACAGTTAAAGAGATGAAAATACTTATTACTATAATTACTACCACTTCGATATGTGTACTGAATTATCATAATGTACCCCATAAAATAAATATATAACACATATATTAAAGAGTTCCCAGTAACTTTATAAACAGCTGTGAAAAACTTCTCTTAAATAAATAGAATTTCATCTGTGATGATTCTAAAAGTGTCAACATATAATTTGTATACTTTCTGAAAATTTTAAAGCATTTTAGTGGATTGGGTTCAAATCTTTTATTCTTTTCTTTTTCGGCCACAAATTATACCCAGTGGTGATTAACCATTGAGCCACACCCGCAATCCATCCATCCTTCCTTCCTTCCTTCCTTTCTTTCTTTCTTTCTTTCTTTCTTTCTTTCTTTCTTTCTTTCTTTCTTTCTTTCTTTCTTTCTTTCTTTCTTTCTTTAAACAGGGTCTCAGTAAGTTGCTTAGGTTCTTCCTAGGTTGTTAGTGAATGGGCTCAAACTTTTGATTCTCCTACCTCAATCTCCCAAGTAGCTGAGATTACAGGTATGTGCCACATTGCAATGTATTCAAAGAAGGAGGAGGACTTTTTGCTATGGATTCAATTAAACCTCAGTCTCTGCTGCTCACTCTTTCAAGGTTATGTTTCCTTATGTAGCAAAAGCTTCTTCATTTTCTGGGTTTATGTTTCACAAGAGATCAAAATGTAAAACTCAAATGATAGAGAAATATATGAAAAATATTTTGCCTTAATAATTCATGCCGTAAAAATTATGGATTTGTAGTATTATTTTAATAAGAAAAAAATATTAAAGTTGCATATCTAAAGAGTTGTCTGTATTTTACATCACTGAAAATATCAAAAGATGTAATGTGGGAAATGCTGAAATATTATATATATATATTATATATGACTGTCTCATAATATTGTTCCTTTTGTGTTGTAGTTTTGGATTTAAAATTATGATGTAATAAGCAACTGAAAATTGAGAACTGGTTCAGGTAACTTGTAGAAAAGTTGTACAAGTTTATCTTCTAAATAATGAAATAATTAAAATACACAATAATAATTCCTTAATTAATGGTCATGTCCAATTAGTTGAAATGGTGGGATGCTGTGCCACAAGAGTTCCAGTGAATGACAAGTATAGAAGAGAAGAAAACATGAAAAGACCCTTCACAAAATAATCTTTAGAAAGAGCATGAAAACATCTGTAAAGATGCTAAACAGCACCTGTCAAATGGGAAATAAAATTAAAATTAATACTAGATTCCTCAAGCCACTAATAAATGGCACACACTCACACAAAACCCAATAGTAACAAATACTGATTGGTTGTGGAGTAGAGGAATTCTTTTTGATTGTTGCTTGGATGCCAACACAGTCTTCTCGGAAAGAAGCACTGTATTTTTTTATCCTTAATAAAGTTAATATATGATGCAGTAATCACACTTCCACATTTTATTCTTATTATTTGTAAACTGATGCCTACAGAAATGGTGTATATGCTACCAAACCTTGATCCTTCTCCCTGATGCCAATTTAATAAGGAGTACATGGTTCTGAAAAATAGGCAAAGCAGGTATATTATTGCTTTGCTAGTAAAGAAGAAGCATAGAGGACTCCAGTTGTAGATGCTTTGATTCTGCTCATCTGAGGGAACAGAATCTTTGTGTGTGTGTGTGTGTGTGAAGTGGGGATTGAACTCAGAGGCATTAAACCACTGAACAACATTCCCAGTTCTATTTTAAATTTTTATTAAGATACAGAGTCTCACTGAATTGCTTAGCACCTTGCTTTTGCTGAGGCTGGCTTTGAACTCAATCCTCCTGCCTCATCTTCCTGAGCCACTGGAATTATAGGCATGAGTCACCATTCCTGGCAGAACAAAGAATATTTTCAAAATAAGCTATTCAAAGACTGCCTGCCAGGTTCTCCCTGTAAAGAAGAGTAACTGTTCACTTGTCAATTTGGGAGATATCTATTCCTTAGATCTCCTGGGGCCATCTTTGAAGTCTGAGTTATTTGGTTCCTCTGGTGGATGTGTTCTGAAAGCTCTCTGATTCATGAATGGGAAAAGGCAATCTAGTTCCTAGTTATGAAACAGGGGAGAGAGAGAGAGAGAGAGAGAGAGAGAGAGAGAGAGAGAGAGAGAGAGAGAGAATGTTCTTTTTCTCTTTTCTTTTTTTAAAAGCCTCAGTGGTAGAGTGACAAGGGTTATATTCCAAGCATGGGGCAAGCCACTTTTACATATGCAAATATTCACAGCAGATTTATTCAACAACAATTTAAATTGGAGGATATATAGCAAATTAATGCTAAATGTAATATTAATATATGAAATGGAAATATAGCAAATTTGCTAAAAATATCTTTAGCAAATTAATGGAGAAGTATATGTATTTTCAAAAAAAAATCCATTCAACAAGAGTAGCCTATTAATTAGCTCAACAACCAAAATAAAATTTAAATGCATTTTCCTAAGTAAAAGAAGCCAGTGTAGTAGAATGAGACAAGGTCAGACACCAGAGGAATAACAGAAAGGAGAATTATTTGGCTCTAGCCAGGTTCAGAGAGAAAACTTTTTACTCTACTCAATCAATTGGCCTAAAGACCATTTTCAGGATGTTTTAGGACTTCAAACCCAGGGCATAGGGAGAGGTACTCTGAGGTTCAAAATCTACAGAAGTTCCCATCATAACAGAATTTTTTTCACTGTTCTGAGTAAATTAACACCTCAAAAACAGTTTTTTTTTTTCAAGAATCAGTACCTGAGAAAGAGCTTCTTTTACCTCTCTTTTTCCCCCTAACCTTTTGAACCATTAAAATGGAGCCCAATTAGTTTTTGAAATGTAAATATTCCTGTGAATATCTCTGGCCCAAAGACAAAGACTTTGTTACAATAAAACACACTTTTTCAAATACACTTCCCACTTGAAAAAATTTCACAAAGTATATTATATCATTGCAATAATAGGTTGCTCAAAAATCTTGTGAAAAACTAGTAAAGAGGTGTTCAGCATCTGATACATTGATCTCTTTCAGGCTCATGGCAAAGTAAGATAGAGCAACAGGAAATAGAAAGCTTAACTACATTGAACTCTTTTGTATTTTCTTTTGCTCATAGTCATAAAACAATTATGGTGAATATTTGTAGAAAAGCTTAATTAAGATTTTCTGTGTAAAAGGGGATTTCATTAGAATAAGATGCAAAGGGTATTTCTTTATTTCAATTAATATGACATTTCTGAGATGGAAACAACATGGAGTAAACTAAGGCTACTGATTTTCATGGTTGGACAAAAGTACAGCCTCTGATAAAAAGTGGATGTTTTTTCTCTTCCTGCATCACAGTTCCTGATATTTCTTTCAATGAAATTCTATTAGAGAAATATTGATGCTTATCTTTATTTTTTTGTCTATTAATATGTGCATGCTCATATAAAAACTACTCAGGAGTCTGCAGGAGTATTGCAAGTCTGTGGGAACCTTGGGTAACATAGTGAGAAACTTTGTGAACAAAAGAGGCAGGAGATGTATCTCATTGGTGGACCACCTTAAGGTTCTCTTCCCTATATCAAAACTACTACAACAACAACCTGAACAACAGAAATTCAACAAATAACATGAAAGAGTACTTTATGAACAAGAGAATGCCTTTATTATGTTAAAAATAAAAGTGTTGGGCACCATGTGAAACAATTGGAAGCTACCCACACTTCTGTTAAATATATAAAATGGTATAGTAGGTATAGGAATAAAATTAATGATTGCTAAAATTTTGAACATAGAATTACCAAATGACTTACCAATTTCATTCCTAGCTTTATTTCCAAATGAACTGAAAACAGATATTCAAACACTTGAACATGAATATCAATGGCATCACCATGTCCACTAGGAAATATATGAAAATCCAAATTTCCATATAGAATGATAAACAAATGAATCTATGTATTTATATGTATCCATGTCTGTGTAAGCACATATACATATAGATACATTGATATAAATATATACATATATGTATATGTATATATTGATAGACATATAGATATACTGATATATATATTTCAATATTACTCTGCCATAAAAATGAAATACTGATACAGGTGACCATGTAGACAAATCTCAAAAATATTAAAAAAAGTAAACAAAATCAAACATAAAATTTCACCTGTGCTATTACTACATTTATATTAAATATCCAAAAATTGGAAATCATAGAGTTAGAAAGGAGAGAGTTGGTTGCCAGGGCTTGGAAGGTATGTAAGTGAGTGGTTGATTAACAGATTATATGGTTTATTTTCAGTGATTAAAATGCTTAAACACAGTAATTTGTAATTACATCACAATATTGTAAATGTCATTACTTAAATTATTTTTTGATAGGCACTTTTATGAGAATTCAACCTCAATAAAACCAATAAGAAAAAAAAACTTGAAAACACTGAAGTCTATGCAATTATAGGCAGAAGTGACAGAAATGAACTATGGGATTGGACATAACTTCCTTATCTTTGTATTTGAACACATGACCAGAGTGACTGCATTATGTAGAACCACAAAAATAGAATCCTAAATACAATGATTTATATTCCATGTATTTATAATATACCCAAATATTGCCTATCATCATGCATATCTAAAAAACAAATAAAATAAAATAAAAAGAAAGAAACTATCGAGTTATAGTGTCCAACATGTACTATGCATCACCAAACAAAAGCACGGATGGTAACACTTGATACCAGAAACCAAGAGCCTTCTCTGTCTCAGGCAGTATTCTTGATTCATTATTTACTTTGTTCTTATCTTTACACTATCTTGGGTCCTGTAAAAAGGTATATGCAACAT
Organism: Marmota flaviventris; assembly: GCF_047511675.1. Classification (NCBI taxonomy): domain Eukaryota; kingdom Metazoa; phylum Chordata; class Mammalia; order Rodentia; family Sciuridae; genus Marmota; species Marmota flaviventris. The sequence goes on along the minus strand of NW_027288407.1, from coordinate 585,736 downwards.
GACAAATTATGACTTATGAATGTATAGTTTATTGTATTTTAGTATTATCCTAATAAATTTGTTTTAAATTTGAATGAAAGAAATAAATATATTCCTCCAAAAAACCAAGTATATATTTAGAAAGCATAGAAAAAGATGCTGAATGTTATATGTTATTAAGTAATTACAAATTAAACACACCTATAAAAGTTTACAAAATTTCAAACTTGACAATATCAAGAGCTGGCAAAGATGGGGAATAAGAAGAACTCTCATACATTGCTGTTGGGAAAACAAAATTGGACAGCCACACTGGAAGACAGTTCGGTGTACACTTAATATGGCCCACTAATTGTATTTCTCAGTGTTAATTCAATGGAATTGAAAGTTATGCCCACACAAAACCCACATACAAATATCCACAGTTTCTTCATTCATGATTGCCAATAACAGGAAGCAGCTAAGAGAGACTTCAGTAGCTATTTACCTGATATTAATGTAAACACTGTGATAAATCTATACACTGGAGGGTTATTCAAATTTTTTTTCAAAAAATAAAATTTACTATCAAACATGGAGACATCAGAAATATATACTGCCAGAAATGATATATTGTCTGAAATATCATATTTGTATAATTCCAAATGTATGACATTCTGTAAAAGTCAAAACATTAAAAATATTAAACATTGCCCAGAAATTAGGAGGAGTAGAACATGTTTAAAGAGGTGAAGAACAGGGATTTCTGGCATGGTGAATCCACTCTGTAAGATGCCATCATGGTGAAAATTGACATTATTCCTTGTCAATGTTAAAAAATCTGTAAAATCAGTGTTTTAATAAATAATTAAACTAGTTATTGCTATTAATAATTATTTAACACCATCACTATGGGCAAAACATTTTGATTTTTTGTTTACATAAAATATTTCTCAGTAATACACAAAGAAAAAAATTGTAGAAATTCTGAATAAGGGAAAGCATATGGGAACATGGTACTATGAGCTTTGTTTTTCTGTAAATCTACAAGTATCCTTAAAATAAAGTTTGTTAATTAAAACAATCAAAGAAGGCTTGGTGGTTTTCCTAGCCTAAAACATGCCTGGCCTAGGACTGACCCTCAACAAAAAAATTTGCACTGAGAATTAATAATTTCCAACAACCTTGTTCTTCTTTTATTTTTTTCTTTCTCTTTCTTTCTTTCTCCCTTTCTTTCTTTCTTTTTGTATATTTTTCTGTGAAGTGTTGCTGGAGTTTTCCTACAAAAAAGTCAAGAAAATCTACTTCTACAATTTTCATGATCTTTTTAGAGAATAGTGAACATAAGCCCTTAGTGAGTAAACTAATATTTTATTAAAAAGATGCTTATACATCAATAAAAATGATTATTTATCACTCTGCTCCATACGTAGTAATTCTTTGAATACTAAGGAAAATATGTTCTAAGCTTATTTTACAACAAATAATTATGAGAAAATTATCTGAGATTTTTTTTAAGTCCACCTCACTTCCAATATGCTACCTATAAAATGAGATTACTTTTTTTTTTCCTACCCAACAAATCTCTGGTTGAAATAACTGAAGATAGTCCAAGTAAAGCGGTGTGCTGATACACATTAAGGGGCAGATAAATTGTGGGTGATATTACTTAGAAACACAGTTCTATTGATCAAATGAATACTAGGCATTTGATGAGACTGAAAATTCCATATTCTTTCTCCATATTTTCTTTATAACTTAATCCTTCCCATGTAGATCTTTTATTTCTGAGCTATGGTAGTTACTAACACTATCCTACCAGAAAGAGATAATAGGGTTCATGAGTCATTTCTGTCCAGATTAAGTTCCATTATGCTCACAATAATATTTAGTAGAGTTGGACATGACCAGAGCCAGTCAGGACCTTCTTTTACATTTCTCAGCCAAGGTTAACAGAAAATAGGTCCTCATTTTGGTTCTTAGAATGGGAAAGAGAAAATCCTGCATGATTGGCATCTACAGTTCATTTTTTTCACAGTTCTTAAACTACCTGCTCGTGGCTAAGCTGAACTGTACAGTAACTGAAGAAATTATCTTCAAGCACAGATTGGTTCATAATGACAATGTATATCTGCTAAATATTCAATTTGATGAGGTCGAGAGAATCAGAAGATGGACTACAATGGGAAGGGGTAATTGGAAGAAACACTGGCTCCCTCAGAAAGAAGGTGCCCTGTCTTCATTCCCAAATGAGAAAAAAACATTAGTCAATGTGTTCCTTCCTTTCTCTCTTCTCTACTTTCTTCCTTTCTCATTTTATTGGTTATTTCCTTCTTATCTCTCACTCTCCATCCCTTCTTTGATTTCTTTCTAAGAGAAGATGTCTCAGTTTACTCTTCATATTTACTTCTCACAAACTTGTCATTTGGAAAATAAAGCTCTATGGGAGCCATATACATTTATATTAGGTATCATTACTCTGAATTTTTTTAGTTTAAAGACTTGAAAAATATATTTTAGGAGTATACACCCTCACATAAAACATTAGTTTTTTTGTTTAATTTATTTTCTTATACAACAAGTCATACATGTCCAGGGTCCAGGGTCTTACATTGTTTTACTAGGAACAGAACAAAAAAAACCAAACAAACAAAAATGACAACAGTAATAAAAACCAAATTATTTTCTATTACATTACTGACTTTTCTGTAATAAGAGTAGTTTATAATAATTTAGAGAAAGTTATTTTATCTTTTCCTGAGAAGTATTCAATCTTTCAAAGGAATTTTCACTGATTTTTTTCACCCAAATATCAAAGAATGATTTTGTTCGCTGAAAACTTTAAAGAAAAAATGCTTTTCAAAGACAATTTAAATTCATTCAATGAATGACAACAGACTTTGGGTGTTCAGGTAAAGTAAGCATTTTCTACAGAAAATTTTGTAATTTTAAAATAAAAATGTAATTGGATCATCAGGGTACAGCTTTGCTCCAAATATCTGTATCCACACATTGATGTCAGGATGCCAAAGCTTGGGAAAAAATGAATTTTTTCTTGTAGAAGACTCAAAGCCCTGGGTACCTATTTCTTTGTATTCATGTGTTTTTCTGGCACTGAGGGACTATTCTGGAAGAGGCAGAAGAGTTAATGAATATTGCAGCATTATTCAAAGTGTAGCCATTTATCTGAAAAGACTTTCTGTTATTACTGAGTTTATTCATGGAAAATAGTCATTTTTCTTCTTGGTCATAGATGTGTCAAAAACAGTTTAACAAGTTGAACTTGACAGTTCCTTCTACCACAGCCTGGTTTATTAGTTTCCCTTGAAATGAAGCATTTTATTGAATTTATTAAAAAATATGTGTGTAAACTATTATGTTCTACTCTGTCCTCAGTAGCAAGAGAACTGATGATCTATTTGCTTAACTTTGTTTCTTTCTACAAAACATATCTAGGCTTCACATTTGGGTTTCCAGCTAAATTCAGCATGATGTTTATGATAGAGCTCCTTTTATTTCCCTATTTCTTAACACTGTAATAGTATCTTATATTATCCTACTCTACAAACACTTAAATATTTTAGTGTAGTAATTATCCCAATACACACACACACACACACACACACACATGAACAATGTTCATTCCACCTTTCATGGAACTTAGCTTTTAATTCAGAAGTATTTCATAATCTTCATCCTGCTCTCATTGGGGCTCTCTCACTTCCCTTGACTGATCCTCTTATGTTTCATTTATTTCAAAAGTTTTCACATTTATTTCAGGAGAATTATGTCAAGAGTATAAATGACATTATTAGCAATAAATTTGATAATATTGGAGAGTTAGAGTGTTAAAATATTTTATCCCATCATTTCATACTTCCATGTAGAGACTGTGATAGAAATTATAGCTACTTTAAGTGTTGTATGGATCAAAAACTTAAGATGTGGGCTAAAATTTTTGAGTAAAATACCCAAATTGAAGTCATGGCTGTGTTATTTAATGAAGTTTTAACAAGTGACCACAAAATACTGGACACACACGCACACACACACACACGTGTGTTCAAAGAAAGGAATCTTGGAGGTGTCAGTCCTCTACTGGGGAAAAATAATGTTTAAAAAAATATTGTTATTTGAGGACTAACATTTGTCAAAGCAGGCTAATGTTAAGGTAGGCATTTCTCCTCTAAAGCATGAAGTCTTGAGTGTAATACATTAATTCTCCCAAGGAAGGGTTTATCACAAGCCTAACAACTAAGACAAAACCCATTATCAGAAAAATTCTCAGCCCAGTTGTACAAGAAATGGAAAATAGAATGAACACCAATTCTTCTAAAATTATTTTATGAAATATAAAATAGCAAAACCTTCTAACCTCATTCTATGAAACTAATATCAACCTGATGCAAAAACCAGACAAAGTCACATCAAGGAAAGAACATTTCAGACCAGTATTCCTGATGAACAGAGATGTAATAATTCTCATTAAAATTATAGCAAACAGCATACAAAATCATATTAAAAAGATTGTATAACATGATCAGTGGGGTTTGTCCCAGGGATGCAGGGTTGGTTCAACACATGGGAATCAATAAACAATTTTTAAGTAAATAGATGTAAAGACAAGAATCAAAAAAAAAATTATCTCAACAAATGCAGAGAAAGCATTTGACTAAATACATGGTCAAAACACTATAAAATTATATATAATATAAAAATACCTTAACACTATAAAAGCTGTCTATGGTAAACACAAGGCAAATATTCTTCTTCTTCTCCTTCTCCTTTTTTTTTTTTTTTTTTTTTTTTTGGAGTAAGGAGATTTTACTGAAAACAGAAAACCGGACAAAGGATTACAAACAGGAATGTGGACTCCTAGCAAAACAAAAACAAAGAAGAAAAAGGGCAAGGGAGAGGGGTGTCCGGAGGACAAAAGGGGGTAGCAAGAGTGAGGAAAAGGTGTGATATATTTTTTTCTTCTTCCCATTTCTTTTTAAAAAGCCAACACAAAGAAACACACGCACACACAACCCTTTGTTCCCGAGTAGAAACATAAATACAGAAGAATCAAAAAACTCTATTCTTCTCTCTTCCGAACGCAAAAAAAAAAAAAAAAAAAAAAAAAAAATTAAAAGAAAAGGCAGGCTGAAGGCTGCGCCTCACAGAGCCCCTTCAGCAGCAGTGTGTAGAAGGGGCGTCTGGGCCCTGGGTTTGTGTGACACCTGGCGGCAGCGCGGGGAACAGAGGCAGTGCCAGGGGGTGTCATGCGCTCACCCCAGAGGACAAGGCCACTCTGGAAGGCACTCCACCAAGGAAGTGACAACAGGAAGCAGAGGATGAGTGGCAGTGGTAACGCAGCAGGAGCAGTGGATATGACATCTCAGTGTCTGGTCTGAGCATCTGAAAAGTCCCCCAAGGTCCCCATGAGGAAAGTGTCAGCTGAGAGCATTCATCCCATCCACTGAGATCCTCCAACAGAGACAATGGTAAGTCACGTAACACTAGCTCCTGGACTCCTGCTCCCTCTGACAACAGACTTGGAGAAGTGAGAAACTGAGGTGAGCACTGGGAAGGCCCAGGAGAAGCCTCTGTCCTTCTGCAGGACAAGGGTCGAGGCCCAGAGCAGGCCCAGCACAGCCTCCTCCTGGAGAGAACATGGAGTTAGGGTCATTGAACTGGGTGGGACTGGGCATTACCAATTTGTAATGCAAATGCACCAGGAAAAGGGATAATGTCTTAAAAAGCCAAGGTAGTTCTGGCTAAAACTAGTCAAAGGCTTGGTTTGAAGAGAGAGCTGGAGAAAGAAAAATCAAGTTGTTTCATGATTGTCCCCGAGGCCACTGCAGTTGGTATAACACTGATGAATCTGCTGAAAGGTGCAGGTCGTGTCCAGTGCTTACTGAAGCCTTCAAGGTGCTCTGTACATAATACATCATTTTTGTTAGAGCTCATTTGATTGCAAAAGAAAAAAAATCGATATCCATACAAGTAGTTCAAAGAAAAAGTGAAAGATAAAAAGCAAGAAATAAAGCAAACACCAGACAGACGCATTGTGGAGGTGGCCTGGATTTTCCGAGTCCCTCTGGGCAGTCTAAGCTCTTGCCATACTCCCATCCTGGACCTCTACTTAATGTCACATAACACTGCCAAACCTACTTGTCACAAAAGCCTCAGGTCCAGATGTAAACCACATTAGTGAATCCAAAAGATTTCTACAGACGCTTTTCTGAAAAACAAGCTATAACATATCAGCCTTTCTATTCTGCTCCCAAAGTGCATCTCCAGGGTGCCAGTAACTTTTGTGTTGCTATTCCCTTTATCTCCTGCCATGAAGGCTCACAGACACCCTCCACTTGTCTGATAATTTCAGTTTCAGTGAGCTCTGTGCAATAATAACCAGTAAAGCAACCATCATCTCCATTCCTGCTTAGAAAATGATTCATAATTCAGTAATTTATTTAATTGTTTTTCTGGACAAAACTCAGGCGCTGGTTCTGCCTTACCTGGGAATTCATTTAGTGCTACCTGTAGTCCCACAGCACACTCTCAGGCCCTACCACAGAGGAGACACATCCCAACCATGCATTCCTCCTCAGAATATCTGGCTGTCCACTTTGAACCACTTAACCTAATGGCTCCTGCACCTGTCCAACTGCTGCACTCAACAAGCAGTACCTTGTGGTCAGGGAATACACCTGTAGCCAGCTAGGTCCCAAGAGATGGCAGAGTCTTTCCTGAGCTCAGCCTGGCTGCAGAGCTCAGTCAGTGGTCTCACTGGGTAGCAGGGCCCAGGAAAATGCTCAGTCATCTATAGAACCCGAAAATAAGCTCTGCCTGCCAAGGGTCAATATCTACTAGCCTTTCCAGGATCACAGGCCAGACTCAACAGTGACTAAGTGTTCTGCCAAAGAATACCTGCAAAAGCCAAAAATGTGGCCATTTCCATACATACACAAACACTAGTGCAAGGACCCTGGGACTGCAAAGACACAGGAAATCAAAGAAACTATGAAGTCTCCAACAGTGGACCCTAAAGAAAGAGAAACCAATGAAATGACAGAAAAATAATTCAGAACAATCCTCTTAAAAATGTTTTGTGAACTTCAAACTGGGTGTAATGGTGCACACCTATAATCTCAGAGACATGGGAGGCTAAGGCAGGAAGATCACAAGTTTAAGTCCAGGCTGGGCAACTTAGGGAGACCTTTTCTCAAAATAATAATAACAATAATAATAAGAAAGGCTAAGGAGGTAGCTCAGTGGTAAACAGCCCCTTGGTTCAATCCTAAGTACCACATAAAACCACAAAATACACACACACACACACACACACACACACACACACACACACGATGTGTAATAAAAAACTATTTAAATAAAAAATCAAAATCCTAGAGGCAAACAATACAATGACTAAATGATAAAATGCAATAGAAAGCTTCAGTGGTTTTTTTATGATCAAATATAGAGCATTTTAATGACTAATAATTAGGAACATCTACAGGAATCAAGGTACATCATTAAAAGACTTAAGTTATGCATAACAATAGCTCAAGGAGAAAAAAATAAGAAAAAAGGTCCAGAAATAGTATTTAAAGAAATAATGGATGAAAACTTTCTTGGCCTGAAGAAAAAATGTACTATCTAGGAATAGGACAATATTCCATCAAATTCAAATCCCATCAAATTCTTGACAACACATAATATTCAAAAATCAAAGAAAAACTTCTGAGAGCATCATGAGAAAAGAAATATACCACATAGAGTCCCATTACAGCCATGAACAGGTTCCTTGGCAGAGACCCTGCAGACTGGGAGACAGCATAATAACACATTCAGAGCACTGAAGAAAACACTGCAGAGTGCACCTGAACGTCAAAACTATGTCTCAGAAATGAGGGAGAAACACAACTTTCTCAGACAAACAAAAGCCACATGAGCTCATCACCACTAGACTTGTATTATAGAAACTGCTCCAGAGAGTTCTTTAAACTAAAAGAAAAGGCTTCTAGTTAATACACATGAAACTCAGGAAAGCACAAAACACAATGGTACAAGTAATAACAATCAATATTCAGAACATTGCAGGACTACAAAAGTAATATATTGTTTTATGCATAGCATGAGGTTAAAAAGTCAAAATTATTAGTGAACTCTATAGCTAGAGTAAATTATCAAGAGAGACATACCATAAAATGATGTCAATTCAGGTATAACAAAGATAAAACATGGAGGGAGATTCAAGTGTCCAGTTATTGTATAAATAATTCTTATTATCTTGAAAAAGGCCATAGTAAGTATATTATAAGCATAATATGTTCTATTTTAGCCTCATAGTGATCAAAACCAAAAATCTATAGTAGATACACAAAACAACAACAAAAAGATTCAAAATATAACAATGTAGGAAATCACTAACCATGAAGGAATCCAGCAAAACAGAAAGAAAGAATCTACAAAGAGAAATTATTTAAATGGCAGTAGTGAAGTCTTTACCTGTTAAAAAATCACTTTAGAGGGCTGTGGTTACAGCTCAGTGGTGGAGCACTTGCCTAGCATGTGTGAGGACCTGGATTCGATCCTCAGCACCACATAAAAATAAACAAAATACAGATATAAAAAAATACAATAACATTTTAAAAATTACATTAAATGTAAATGGGTTAAATTATTGAATGAAAGACAAAGTAGATCAATGGATTTAAATAAAGATCCAATTATATGTTGCCTGGAAGAGACTCACTTTACCATTCAGGACAAACAGAGAGCAAAAGTGAAGGCTGGAAAAGTTATTCCATGGAAATGAAGACCAAAACAGAGGGGGCAGTTGTGACTTCACCAGGCAAAATAGACTTAGGTCAAAACTGTAGAAAGCAACAAAGAACACTAGGGTGTGATGATAAAGGAGTGCACTCAGCAAGAAGATATGACAGCTGTGAATACATATGCAATGGGTGACGGACCTCAGTATACACAGGATCTGAAGGAGGAGGGGCCGCAGTGAGGCAACTGTAGGGGAATTTGTTCACCAGCTTCACTAACACAGGTCATGCACACAGATAATCAATCATGGAACACTGGATATGAACAGTACGTTGAACAAAGAAGGCATAACAGACATAAAAAAAAAAGTCTGACAGCAACACGTTCTTCTCAAATGCATACAGAACATTCCTAAATACCGCACATGTCAGGCAAGATCAGCCTTAGCAAATTTAAGACTAAAATCATATCAAGCACATCGCAACAGCATGGAACTAGAATTCAGTAAGAGGAGGTATTTCTGAGAACTTACAAGGCACAGGTTTTCAGGATAATTAGTTGGCTAATTAAAAACTAAAAGAGAATGGTCTGGGGTTATGGCTCAGTGGTAGAGCGCTCACTTAACATGTGTGAGGCATTGGGTTCGATCCTCAGCACCACATAAATATAATATAAAGATACTGTGTCCACCTATAACTAAAAAATAAGTATTTAAAAAAAAACTAAAAGAGAGATTTAAAACGTGGAGACAAATGAAAATGGATGCACAACACAATTTATGGACTGCAGCAAGAGGCAGTCCAAGAGGAAAGCTTTTCACAATAAACACCTGCATCAAAAAAAGAAGAAAAATCACAAATAACATGCCCCTTGAGGCTACAGAAAAGGAGAAACAAATTAAGGCCAATGTCAGAAATTAAGAAATTGACACTAGAAAAACAATGCAAAAGAATAACAAAACTGAGATTTTAAAAAGATAGAATCAAAGCCTTAGGCAGTTACACTAACCAAGAAGAAGATTTCAAAAAATAAAATCTGAAGTAGCATGTTACAACTGACACAACAGACAGTGGAATTACAAAAAAAAATCAGGAGACTATTGTGTAAAATAATGCACACAAAACTACATAACCCAGAAGAAAAGCATTGATTCTTAGACACAATACAAAGACTGAATCAAGAAAATATAAATTGGAACAAACCAAGAACAAGTGAGGAGAAAGCCCAGGGCTTGATGGCTCTCCAGCTGACATCTAGAGGGACTAATATCAATGCTCCACACACTATTCCAAGAACTAAGCAGGAGGGCCTGCTTTTAAAATCTTTTAATGATGTCACCATTTCCCCCATATAAAACTCAGCCAAAACAACCCATTCCAATCAAAGGAACCAAAAAGAACAATTAGAGGAGAAAAGGTTTATTTGGGGACTAACTGTTTTAGATTTCACAGTCCATAGAAGGCTGGCTCCATTCCTCGGGGCTCAAGGTGCGGCAGAACATCATGGCGGGCGAGTGAGCTGAGGAAGAGCAGGGAGTGTGGCACCCAGGAAGCAGCGAGAGAGTCCACTTTCAGATAGATGCCACCCCCCATGACCTGCCTCCTCCAGCCATCCCCTCCCTGCCCACAGACATGTCCCCGAGGGTCCCTAATGAGCAGAACTCGCTCTCTGCTTCTTGATGTGATGTCTTGAGCCACCTTCCTTCAGCACATTCTTCCACCATAATGTCTGCTTCACCTCAAAGGATTTGACACTGGTATGGCTCAACAGTCACATCCCACTAAATGTCACTCATTGCATCTGCAGGACATGGAGAGAGAACCACACAAATGTTTTATCAACTGCAAAAAAAGCATATGACAAAATCAACATCCATTCATGAAAAAGGCATCAAAATCACATATAAATGAATGCAATTTAACAAAAAATCACATATAATAAGCCTATAGCTCACGTTATACTCCTTTCTTCTGAGATCAGTAATAAGACAAGGATGTCACTCTCATTTATTAAATCTAAATTAAATTTAAATAATACATAAAATTGCCATGTGATGTTTTAAAATGTATATACCATGTAAAGATTAAGACAAATTATGCACATCTATTTACTCAAATATGCATTTTTAGGGTGCAAACATTCCCATCTTTTCTTCTTTCTGAGACACAGAGGGTGAAATCCTCACCTGGAGTCTCCTGGGGGCAACAGGCAGAGCGTCTTGCTCTAATCTGACTCAGCTTTCACTGATGAACCTCTCTCCACCCCTCTGGAGCCTGTGATACCCACCCTCCTACTTTCCACTTCCATAGGATCAGATTTCTCAGTTTCACGTGAGTGTGACTGCACAGTCTTTCTGTGCCTGGCTTATCTCACAAAACTCAAGGACCCCCAGTTCCATTTGCACTGGTGCAAATGATGGTGTGTTAACACAGTGCTGGGTTAGGGTAAGGGTTAGGGTTAGGGTTAGGGTTAGGGTTAGGGGCCCTTGATAGAAAGCAAAAGAAAGAAAGGAAAGGATACAAATGAAAAAGAAGACATGAAACTTCTGCTCCTGGCTGGCAACAGGACCTCACATACACAAAGCCCCAAAGGGTCCCCCAAACAGTTACAATTCATTTTTAAAATTCAATAGAGTTGCAGGATACAAAGTTAACTTGCACAAACCAGGATCATTTCTCTACACTTATAAGAACTTTCTGCAAAGAAGACCAAGAGAACAACCCCATTGACAGCAGTTAGAAAAAAAAGAAACCACTTAGAAATACACTCAACCCAGGAGGTGAGGCCTGTGCCCTATAAATTGTAAAATTCTAATGAAAGAAATGGAAGAAGACACAAGTAAGTGGAAAGACAACCTGCGTTCAAGGACTGGCAGAATTCATCGTTCAAATGTCCATGGTACTCAAAATAACCTAGACTCAAGGCAACCCTATCAAAATCCCAGTGTTATTTTCATAGATACAGTAAAACTGTGGCAGAACAAAGGAACCTTTGGCACTCAGGAGCTGACAGGCCGTGGCTCTGCAGGCTGCCACACAGCAGCTCTACTCACTGACGCTTCATCCCGGAGGCCTGAAGCAGCCATGGGCACTGTGACAGATAACCACGGGAGCAGAAGCTGAAACAAAGCACCAGGGTCAGTGCTTTCGGCTTGGTGAAGTGGAAGTCCCTCAGCTGTTGACAAGCTTGTACCTGTGTAAGGAACGTGAGCGGGCAGGCCGCTCAGCAGGGCAGGCTTCCTTAGGTCACACCTTCTCTCTCCTATGCCTATTGAATGGAAAGGGAGATAGAAAAGATTTTCTTAGTGACTTCCATTTCTGGCCAAAATGACTAAGTGGGGACAGATTGATTCTCCCTCCTGAAAAGTGTCGTGCAAATCCGGAAACACGTCAAGACACAGCCTCCAGGAAAGAAGGCCCCAGGTTTCTGACAGAGGGAAGTGAAAGAGTGGAGCCCTGAGCCAGCCTCGGCTTGCTGCCGTGAAGTCTCCAGGCCACGTGAATGACGGGAACCCAGAGGGGCCCAGGTGATTCCTGAACTGAAGAGAAGGAGCAGGAGTGTGGGCAGAAGGATGCAGTTTACAGTCCTCAGCTCACAGCAAGGGGGTGCAGGAGGGGACACAGCAGGAAGGACAGGCACTCTGGAGACCTGATGAGGTCCCCTGGGAATGTCAGCTCCATTCACAAAGGCACACCTGTGGGAAACTGTGGAAGAGAGGGAAGGCATCACCTGAAGAACTAGAGAGCAAGGACCCTGACATGCAGGCAGGGAAGAGTGCCTTCCACACACAGCTGGCCTACACAACAGTAGGACCCAGAGACACGGGGTGCACAGAAGGGGCCTACATCCTGTAGGGGGACAGTGGGTCCTAGAGAGAGCACATTATTGGTTCCATGTAATAAATCTTAAAAGTAAGATGTGAAGGCCGAGTGTGCCTGATTTAAAATGTTTAGGTTTGGGGTTTTGGATTGTGCAATATTTGCATAGACTTTACCAGTTGAGCATCCTAATGTGTAGATTTGACCCTAAATGTCCTGACACCTAAACATTTTGATTATTATATCTGTGCTAAAAATATTCCAGATTTTGGAACATTTTAGATTTCAGATTTTTTTTAGATTAGGGGCACTCAACCTGTATTTTCAAGTGACTTAACTGAGTTCCAGAAACCATTCCTTGGAATATGCACAGAAGAGAAATATCCAGCATTTGCAAGGAAAAATTCACCACCAAACTGGCATCTGAGCAAACACCACCAGGCCTGAGAGGAGGAGGGACACACAGAGTTAGTCAAGGTGGAAGCTATCTATTGAAGCTGAACCAAAATTGACCCAGGTTTTAAAATCAGCAAATAAGAGTCAGAGTCATGAAAGCTGTCCTTCATACAGACAGATTAAGTGAAAACATGGACCATACTAAGACCCAAATTGAAATTCAACACAGAAAAATAATTATATGCAAGATAAAAAAGACACTGGCTGGGATCAACAACAAATCAGTCATTGAAGAGGAAAATGATAGTGAACTTGAAGAAATAAGAAGATAAATAATTCAAAACAAAACAGAGGAAATGAAATTGAAAAAAAAAAAAAACAATAAAACATTGGTGACATTTGTGAAACTCCAGCAGCTTAATATGTAAGCACTTGGAACCCTGGGATGAGAGGAAGATGACTATGTGGAAAAATATTTGAAGTAATGTCCTCAAATTTCCAAATTTGATGAAAAAGATAGACCTACAGTTACTTATAAAAATCTCATTAAAGCTCATGCATAGGAAAAAGAAAGAAAATCACTCACAAGGCACCCAGCAACTAGATTATCTAAAACCAGTGATAAAGAGAAAATCTCAAAAGCCCCCAGAGAAAAGAAACTTGGTTGTAAAAAAAAAAAAGAAAGATAAAGATGGCAGAACACTTATTTTTATCAAGAACATGAGCCTCAAAATCAGTGGAAGCACATCTTTAAAGTGCTGAAAGATAAGTCTGTTGACCTATAATTTTACAGCAAGTAAAGATGTCTTCCAAAAATGAAAATGACCGATTCCAGACAAACAATGTGGAAAGAGGTATCCTACACCACTTAAAACTACTACTAAATTAGCAAAACAGGATTATAGTTAACAAGCAAATGATGGAAATAAAATTAGAAAAAGTTCTTCATACACATGCAGTAGATAAAAAGGAAAGGGGGTTAAATAACAGATGAGACTAACAGAAAACAAAAAGAATTTTTTTTAAGAACAGAACTGTTATCAATAATAACATTAAATGTAAATGATACAAAATCCCAAAGGCAGAGATTGCCAGATTGAGAAAAAAAAAAACAAAACTAAATGCCCTATAAATACACAGACACAAATGAGTTGAAAGTCTAAGGATAGAAAGATATTACCATGTTAATATCAATCAAAAACAGCTGAATGTCTGTTAATATCACACAAGTTCAGTCTCAATGCAAATGATATCACCACAATAAAGTCATTTTATAATAACAAAGTAATCAATTTACTAAAAGGTAGAAATATTTTAGACATTTATACAAATATTGATGTGGCTTCACCAAAAAAAAGAAAAAATCTTTAGAACTTAAACTAATAAAGGTGCAGGAGAAAGACAAATTCACAATTTCAGTTACAGATTTCAATATTTCAATAGTTCTCTTTCAATTTACTGAATAAATAGGAAGAAAACTCATGTAACTGTAAGAGACTTGAATAATGCTACCGCTAGTCTAGATGGGATTAACATTTTGAGGCATACCAACGAACACCAGTAGAACTCATGGTTTTCAAGTGCACTGGAATATTTATCAAGATAGACCATATTCTGAGCCACAAAACAAGTTTTAATAAATTTAAAAATATGCAAGTTGTTCAGCTTGTTTTCTGATTACAAGGAAATCAAATTAGCATAAAAAAAGTAGTAAGATTTCTGGATATTTCCAATGATTTGCAAACCACTAAATACTTTCTGTGACTCATGGGTCAAAAATAATACACATTCCTGGGTCAAAAAAGTAATATAAAGGAAAATTAGAAATTATTTTGAACTGACTTCAAGTGAAAACACAACATGCAGAATTTGTCACAAAAGGAAAATTTGTCACTAAAGCACCCACTTTGGAATTTTTCAGGCTAAATATCCATATTAGAAAGGAAAAGCTTAAACTAATGACTTTTGCTCTTACTTTAAAAGCAGGAAAGAGCAGTAAATTAAACTCAAATTAAAGTAAAAGAAACATTAAAATTAGAGCAAAAATCAATAAAATGGGAAGGAAAAGAAGCATAGAGAAGAGTGAAGTCAGAAGTTAATTATGTCAGAACACCCATGAAATGCTGATTCTGGCCAGACCAGCAATTTCCGGCTCCCTTCAGGAAGTTATTTATTTATTTATTTATTTATTTATTTATTTATTTATTTAGTAGTTGTAAATGTATAGAATACCTCTATTTGTTTATTTTTATGTTTTGTGGAAGGATAGAACCCAGTGCCTCGTGCATGTAGGCAAGCGCTCTACCTCTGAGCTACCGCCCCAGCCCCTACTAGAATTCTTACAATCTGGTTTTATATTCGTAGTAAAGATCCACTTGAGACACTATTCTCACCCAGTGGCCAAGGTGGAGCAAAGTTGTTTATTTTTCCTGCATGCAGATATCCACATTGTTCCATTCTGTTCTCCAAAGCCACTATGAAGAGAACTAAGAGATCAAGCCACAGATAAGAAGAAAGCTCTTATAAATTACAAATATGACACTCTTTCCTATTGCCATTCAGTAAACTTCGAGAAAATGGAAAGAGCATAGAGTGATAAGGAAACAGGGGATCCTTTGCCTGGGAAAAAAGCAGCCAGGAAATGGAGAGGGGAGCCACATGCAGAAGCAGGAGGAGCTGCTGGAAAGGATCCCTAGGTTCATCATGCTGACCACTCACAGTGAACACACACACGTGAAAAAACTTGGCAAACCATACAGTCTGCACGCATAATCACAACTCAATGCAGTTCTTACACATGATTTTCCAGTATCTTAAACATGTGTTTCATAAGCCAAGCTGGGGGAGTTTTTTAGGGGGAGTCTTATTTTGAAGTCACAAATTGTGAACTTAATTAACTTATAAAATTATGCAATGAGTTTGATTAACTTATAAAATTATGCAATGAGTTTTTTTTCACTCATTAGAAGTGAAAAACAGTAAGCAAGAGTGCCTGAAAAGAATAGCACAACTGCTGGATGCACCCATTCCTGAAGGGTTTCTAAGGTCACTGCTGTTACATCACCTATGAAGGATCCTCAGCTTTGGCTTTATGTGAAGGATATTCTACCATTTAACTGTCTTTGCTGTCTATGCCCAGGCATCCTTAATGGTGTCAACTGCGCTGCTTATGGCTCTTCCTAGGGTTGGAGCATCATGAAGTGAGAGCCCAGTGCATGTCCTCAGCTCTCAGTTGCGCAAAGGCTCAGAGAGGAAATGGCTGGCCATCAGGAGGCCCAGCTCAGCGAATGCTGGGTCTAGTGCACTATTTCTTCCTTCCCTGTCTTGAATTCCATGGGTAACCCTCCTGGGGAGCTTTTCCCCATCTGAACGTGTACAGTTATGAGGCCTTGCTAGGGCCCAGGCTTCTGAACCTCTTTACTTAAGAAAAATACACAGCTGCTCTGGTGCGGACACGTGTTGTCACACATAACTGCAAGCTGTGGTGATATCTAATGCTTTGTGATCTCTTAATACCATATTTACATCTTTCATTAGAAAAGGAAGACCCAGATACAGACAGAACCTACACATTCTGTACACTGTATTTCTATGGGATGAAAATGATAAAACTTTTGAAAGCCTCAAAATGGTGGGACAAAGAGGAGGGAGGAGTAGCATGACTTCCTGTCTCTGCCTGTTGACTAACCACAGATTTCCAGGGCCAGGATCAGACAGCATCTGATCTGGTGGTCCTGCAAAATCCCAGAGAGTCTATCTCCACCACAGAGTAGGTGTGAGACCACTCCTTGAAACCCACAGGAGATCTGATGCAGAGGCCCTGCAAATATAAAAACCCTCAGATGCTGGGTCCCTTCTGTACCCATACTAAAGTGGTGCAGTATTTGCATTGAATCTACACATATCCTCTCACACACTTTAAATTGTGTTTAGATTACTTCCATAACACAGTGCAAATACTATAGAAATAGTTGTTTTGAAGTCCTCGGTTCAGGGAACAATGACAGGAAATAAAAATCTGTAAATGTTCAGATTAGCTGCATTTTTTTCTAAATAATTTTGATCCATAGTCAGTTAAATCCATGGATATAGGGGCAATGAATAGGGAAGACAAACTGTGGTGCACTGGAGGTACAGCTTGTTACTTAAAAAAAGTAATCCAAGAAATAAAACCAGAAAAAAAATTACTACTCATTTACTGCTTTCTATTCCTGGAAATTAACTTATGCAGGAGTTTATATTCATTTTATGTATTTTACTCAAAAAACAAGGACAATTAAAAACTTTAAAACCAATAAAATGTAAAGCCAAAATATCATAAATAGATTTTCACTAATATCCTGGAAGTCATTAAAGCAATTTATGTTTTATGCATTGCATTAAACTTTCTAAAAACCTTCATGATGATTTAAGTTCTGGGTAGTAAAATGAATTTACATTTTTTATTTATATGGGTGCCTTTTCCTACTTCTTTTGGAAATAACCAACCAAACAAGTGAGGTTCTCATTTACTATGCAGAACAACAGTGGGCAAGAGAAACTGAATTGGACACATCCGTCCCGTAAGAAGAATTGGTGCAGTGACCTTCGGGCTGGTTCACCAGCCTGCACAAAGCCCAGAGTATGTGAGAAGTGGCCCTTGACACCGTGCTCACATGGAGAAGAGAGCCAGAAAGCAGCCTGGCATAACAGCAAGGGCCAAGAACTGGGCATCAGAGGATGAGGATTCTCTCACTAACCAGCTCCATTTTTTTGGATCCCAGTTTTTAAGAAAATTAGGGGGTTGAAAGAAATGACCCCTAAGGTTAGACCCTGGTTCTAAATGTGACCTTTAAGGATGGAGGATTCTGTAGCACACGAAGTATTGGACACTACTCCAGAAGATGACACTGACGTGGGGAGGGCAGAATAGGAAATCTCGTGCTCAGAAGAGAAGACAGCTCAGAGATAGTGTGCAGAGGCGTCAGAGCAGGTCTCAACTTAAAACCACCCCCCCCAAGAATGATCCTGTGCCCATGAGGTGTGGGGGAACCCTCCTAAAGGAACTCTGGCTCCGTGAATCCTGTGGCCAAGGGGCACTGGTTCTGGAGCTGTGTGTGTGAGAAAGGAGACAGAAAGGAGCCCTACTATGGCATGCCACCATCATTAAAGTCACAAGCCTCAGGGAGCTTGTCCTGTCCAGGGTGGCCTGGGGGCTAGTGGCCCACTTGGTCATCTGTGGGAGGGACTCCCACAGAAGGGAGCCCATGACTGAGCTATGTCTGAAGATTGAGAAACTGTGGACATCTGAGGGGTGCTTAGCTCTGTGTGGACCTATGAGAAGTGTGGACGGGGACGCAACGCCCCAGGAAGGTGAAGGTCTGTGTGTGAGGAGGAGGCAGCAACAGGGAGCAGAGGTGTAGAAAAGGGAGACAGAGGTCATTGGGAGAGAGGGAGAACCGTGAATCAGCTGTTGCTTTTATAAAAGTGTTTTTAGTTGTAGAGGGGCACTTTATTTTATTTATTTTATGTGGTGCTGAGGATCAGACCCAGTGCATCACACATCCCAGGGAAGTGGTCTGTCTCTGAGCCCCAGCTCCATCCCAGATGTTGCTTTTAATAAGAGGGAAAAAAGGAACAAATGAAAACCATTAGATGATCCAATTGATTGAAAAAATGTGATTTGGAGACTATGACACCTCAGGAAAATGAAGGGGGGCAGGAGCAGAAGAACTGACAGAAGAGGAGATGAAACAGAGATCGAGTTCTTATCAAAAGAAAGAAAGGGCCCCCAACATGAGGACAAAGTCTTCACGGGAAAACAGTAGATGAGAGCAATGTTGGAGGAGAGAAATGGGTGAACCGTTCTCTCCTGGATGTGAGACAAGGCATAGGAGAGCAGTACTCTTGGCTGAAACACTTGGGGTCAAAACAGTAAGCTGCAGAGCTATGTTAGAAACCCCACCACCTGCCTCGAGACCAAGGAGAGAGCCCGCACAACTGGTTCGACTCGGCGCTGGACTCACTAGGTAAGGAAGCAGGGAGCTGCAGGCCAGGGAGGCCTGGGTTAAGCTCCTGTTGAACACTCACACAGGCAGGCAACACATGTGGAAGTCCCCAAGAGGAACCCAAGGGTGGCAGATTCTGGGGAGAAGAGCAGCAAGGCGAGGAAGGGACAGGAGCTCTAAAACTGAGAAACTGCAAGACAGCCTTCCAGTCTATGTGCAAGGCTCCCAAGGCCCTGGGTGCACCCAGAGTCACACGGGGCTGGGAGACTCCAAACCACCTCAATAGGGACAAAAGAACAAACTGACATCTGAGTTGCCAATTACTCCCTTAGACAAGCAACCAGCAAAACAGTAAAAGGATCCAGAGTTTGCACAACCACAGTCATCATATCCAGAATATGTAAAATTATCCAGCCCATAAAGAAATACTAAAATGTGGCCAGTACTGAAAAAGATAAAACAGTTGAAATAGAAAAACTCCAATATGACTCAGATGTTAGAATTTTCATGCAAAGATTTTAAAGTGGCATCATAATTGGGCCCCTTAATTAAAGGAAAAAGAACTGTAATCCCAGAGACTCGGGAGGCTGAGGCAAGAGGATCAAAAATTCAAGGCCAGCCTCAGCAAATTAATGAGATCCTCAGAAACTTAGGGAGACCCTGCCTCAAATTTTTAAAACATAAACTTAAAGGACTGGGATTGTGCCTTAAATACTTTAAAAATAAAAGGGCTGGGTATGTAGCCAGTGGTAATGTATCCTGGGTTCAATCCTTGATACCAAAAAAAAAAAAAAGTAAAAGATCTCATGATGAATAAAAACTAGCAAATTCAAGCAGGAAAATAAAAAGTATAATAAAGAACAAAGTGGAAATTCCAAAATTAAAAAAGCAATATCTGAAATAAACCAAATAATGTGCAAACAGCAGAATGGAAGAGACAGAAAAGTCACTGAATGTGAAGTTAAAGGATTATAAATTGTATCCAAAGACTGAAAAATAATTTACAAAAAATGAGGAGTCTCAGAGGCCAATAAAACAATAGGAACTTTATAAAAGATGTATAATTGTCATCCCAACAGATTAATAATCGGATTAAAAAATAGGTAATGGCTGCAAATCCTCAAATAAGGTACACTTAAAGACTCAAGATGATCTCTGAACTCCTAACAGTATAAACAAGAAGAAAACCACATCCAGGCACATAGCAGTCAATGACTGGAAACCAAAGACAACAAGAAGGTCCTGAAAACAGACTGAGAAAAATGGCACAATGCAGATAGGGAACAACACAGCAAACCACTTCCCTCCCTCTCACAGGAAAACCTGACACCTAAGACTAATGGGGCACCATCCCTGAAGGCGGAAAGAGGAACAAAATCCTGCCCACTCAGAACGGTTATGGGGGTGGGGGGATGCGGGGGGGCTTGCTCGTACTCTTTCATGAAGTGCCTTCCTACTGGCAAAATGACATCCAATGGTACAGTTTTTCCCTTCATGCTCTCAAGGGAAATGGCAGACAGGCAAGGCACATGGCCCGCAGGCCCCTCTCTGCTGCCCTGTCCTGGGGTGAAGCCACTTGAGAAGTACAAAGTGAGAGACTCAGAAAGTTCTCGGAAAGAATACCCCAGAGCTGGCAAGAGTCAGCAGGCCTGGGCAGCAAGCCTGGCACTGTGGAAAATGCCCTTGGTGGTTGTGGTCAGCTTTTAGCCAACACCCGGGGGCCTGTTCACCACTTGAACCTGTGAAGGAAGCACCAGTGTTCTGGTAATTCATGGGCAGAAAGTCATGCTGACCACAAAACAGTGCCAGGTGCTGAGCACTGCCTGACCTCCTGCCCATGCTAGGCTCCCATGTGGGTCACCAAGATAGAGTGATTACGAATCTTGTCATTTATAGAGGAGCACCTGGGGACTCCTCCACCCTCCCGGGACTGCAGCAGCTCAGTCAAGACAAAACCCAGCTCGTGGTCTCACGGGTGGTGAAATAGCAAAGGCCCCCACTGCAAACCAGCACAGCCTGGTCTGTTGAGACAAGGGAAGGGTAGGGTGAGAACTAAAGGTGCCATGTTAAACATTCACTTTCACCAACAGAAAGAACCCTCTTTGATCTTTACCCTCAGGCTGCTGTGCCTGGCTCTGCGTAAAACTGACAGGGTCTTTGCCGGCTCAGCGGGAGTTCTTGCTAGAAAAGCTGGCGGGGAAAGGAACCTCAAAAGGAAGAAGGTGCTGAGAGACCTGTTCTAGTGACCATCACTGTCAGATAGTTTAAATGAGGGATCCACCAGTGGGTATTTTAAATTTATAAATTAGTAGACAGTAAAATTGTGTGATATGTGTGCAACTGTTTTACCAAGAGATGAAGAATGGGGAAGAAAAATATTTAAATTGAAATAAGGATGCCAAATCTCCAAATACAGCGAAAGAATTTAAGGTTTCAAGAATTTTACCTCCATCAGGAAAAATAAACCCATGGCTAGGCACATCCTAGACAAATGTGGAAAACTAAAGGAAGGAGGAGATCTTAAAAGACAGAGAAAAGAGCAAACAGGTATAAAATATCAGGTTTGAAGAACTGAGATAAAATGAGGCCTCTGATTATACGTGATGTAAAGACCTTTTTGTGTTACAAATATATAATACATATTGAACTTTTCCCATATCTCCAACAATCTTGTCCATGCTGGGCATAAAGCTTTATCCCATAGTGACCTAGTCACTACCTGCTAAACAATAATGCAGTGCTGCATAGGTTCTCTTGAGAGTTGGGTAAGATGAGGCCACACTCCAATTACTTTTTCCAGATCTGTAAAGAGAAATCAAATCGGGTCATTTGTCACTTGCACCTTGCAGGATCTCTAGCTTATTACCTTGTATCTCTCTACAAAGCCCACATTTTAAGGAGCATGCCACCCTGCCCATATTCTCTGGGACCTGCTCCTCAAGAGCAGACTGTTTAGGAAAGGGGGTGACCATATAAAAAGTAGCTGGTATCCAAATCTGTGCACTATGTGCCACAGTAAATGGAAGGGATAAAGTGAAGTCCTCCCATCCCTGATTTGGGGAGTTCCAGAGGAGCGTGCTGCCTCTCCCTGTGTAGCAGGTCCTGCTGTCAGCCCCACATGTGGACTGTTACATGAACTTCACAATACGTCTACAGTGAAGGCCCCATGAAACTTGGACACTGAGGCTAATTTATCCACGATGACACCAGGTCAGTTGGGTTCCAAGTCCAAGCTCTAGACAGCTAGCTCTAGGTGTCCAGAGACTGGAGAGACAACCTGACTTATTGCTTAAGGTAATGCGGACCACAAGCTGCCACAGAAGTTTCCTCTTGAAACCTGAGACTGAAGGAAGAGCCTCTGCTCAGGCTGCCATTATCTTTACCTGGATGCCTTTGCTTTGTCCGGGAGGTAAGTGCAGGCTTCCACTGCTAAAGTTCTAGTCACATGTTCAAACTTCACATTTTTCATAAAACTCAATTTGGTATCCTTTGCTCAAGAATGGATGCCCCCTTTTAAGTTTCCAACTACGACGTAGGAAATGTTATCCATCAGGCTGTGGGCAATACCCACTGTCAGTCTAGCATCAGCTATTTGGAGAACAGCCCTGGTGGTTGGCCAGGACGTGATGAACACCAGCCCCTGTGCCCGTATAAAACATAGCTGGGGTAAGAGCACGCATCTTGAGGGATATTTAAATTTACCCACCCAATGTGGCTATAACTCCTGGAGTTTTCTTCTCAGGAGCAGTGAATCCTGCCTATACCAGGGTGACAATGTGTGCAGTCACCCTCTGTGATCCTTAGCAGACTGCCCCACAGACTGAAACAAGGAAGCTACAACAAAGGCCTTTCGCTTCTCATTTCTGAGGCTCGGTGTTCAAGGATGGGCCGAGTGGTAACACATCTAAGTGCAGCTAAGGTCAACCATCGTGTAACCAGTGGAAAGAGAAAGACAAAAACTGCTTCTCAAGAAATGTCAGCACAATAACAAATAACAATGTCATGGCCAGTTTCAAATGCTTCAGTAGTAATCAGCGGAGGATGAGACAAGACATAGCGAGCCCAGCCAGCACAAGTTCCCCAGTGGTCCCAGCCTTCCACTAGGGAAGGCTGTAATCCAAACACCAGCTCCCAGCAAACTTGTTTCAAACTCCAAATGAAATAAACCAGCATTATTGAGGTTGATATTTTAATTTAAAATGTTGCATCCTAAATCCCACATGATCTTTCCAGTATTCTCCAATGTAATTTGTCCACTGGCTGCTGCCTTTGTGTCCATCATTCCCCAGAGCATCCATGGACATCTGTCCCCCATTATTTCCATCTCCTACAATGCCAATGAACCACAATAAACTTCAACACAAACTACAAACTTTGAAAGCAAACTACACATTGTGTGGATTCTTCTTTGAGAAAAGGAATTGGCCTTTGTTCTCTTAGCCAACAAACAGCCATGGTCTCACGGTCAGCAATGGTCAGTCACCATAGATCTTAAAGCACAGCAAAGGGGCAGTGGCAAGAAGTGGGTTAGAATAAAAGTAACAGCCAAGTTTTCATTTGGGTTCTCAGTTCTTGGAACTTCACAGGGGCTTCAGCTTGCTAAATGAATATTAATGGTGACTGTATATTGAATTAACATGAGTCCTTGGACCAAGTTTTGGTTGGATACTTCACCGATGCACAGGGCAATCACTGACTCTCGATGAACAGGTTCTCCAGTACCTTCTCAGTTGTTGGTGTGTGTTTCAACAATTTCCAGAAAGGTTTATTGGTGTCAATACCCTGCAGTCCAATTCTGCCAAGAAGCCACCTTAACACAGGAGCTAGAGGCAGTTTTTAACAGAAGTTACTGGATGATCTGCTGAACTGCACAAATATCTACACTACATAATCACTGATGTGTGAGACTTCATTATTTTTCATTTAAAATTGGATAATGTCAGCTACTATGTATTAAAAAGACATTTTCCTATGGATATTAAATAAAGTAAATGTGAAATATCTACTAGAATCATAGTTAATGAGAACAGAGATCAGAGATATGACTTTCTGATTCAAATATTTCATCCAAATCTAATAGCAGAAGGAAGTGGTGGATATTACTCAGCTGAAAGTATTCAGCCCTAAATCCTCATCTTACATAACTTTATCCCTCGAATGGATCCAACATCATTGCTCCAACTCCACACAAGCCCCAAACAATAACAAGTAGATATTAATGAGAACATTTCAATATGCTAATAAATATGCATATAGAATGCATACACAGAAATAGGTGTAATGTAAGACAAAATACTAGAGCATAGATTCAGGTTTCACTTTCTGCCTTGGATTTAAAAAAATATATATAAACACTCTAAAATTTTTAAAAGAACATTGATCCATGTATTGCTGTGTCACGATCCTATGAAAAAAAACCAGGTAAGGAATTTCCTTACAATTACAACCTAAATCAAAGGGGAGAAAAGCGAGAAGAGAGGGGGACTGATGGGCAAGGCCAAGGAAGGATGGGAGGTGCCCAAGGCGCGTGGGCGAATCGTGAGCCTATGAAGCTTTTTTTTTTTTTTTTTTCCCAGCCTGGAAGTAGACTTGTCCAGTATTCACGTTCCCTGTACACTCTAGCACTGGAGAGGTGCCACAAGGGTTCCTCAGGCACTGCCCATCCTACTTTCTCTGGACCTCAATAATTTCCTGGAAAAATTCCATACACGGGTTGGTCCATTAAAGTTAATGAAGAACGTATCCGCGGTGCGGAAAAGAGCTGCCTCCTGGGGGAGAGCCCTGCACGCTTCAGGGACGCCACCTCTGCAAGCTCACCCCAAGGGATTTGCACCCGGACCCTCACCACAGACTTCTCCCCCGCAACTCCTCAACGGGGAAACAGCTGTGTCTTCCAGACCCGCCCAGGGTAGCCACAGGCAGGTGCCCAGGCAGAGCAGGGCTGCTGGCTGTGGGTCCATTACACATCTCACATCTCGCAAATCCCAGTGGCCAAGCTGCCTTCTAGCTGAAGGTGCGCCTAGGCTTGGACCTGGCTGGGACCTGCGGGCAGACCCGCGGCTGCCCTGACCTGCAAGCTAGCAGGCGTCTCTCCTCACCAGCAAACTGGACACTTGACCCACTCTCCAGACACGCACAAGCTCCCTCCCTCGTGGATCCCTTATCTTGTGGCCTTTCCCAGGGGAGGACACCTGATGTTATTGGAGGCTCCAGCTGTTTGATTCATGTCCAGAGGAAGTTGGGGGTTCCGGATTCGCTACCTTAAGAATTTCTCAGCGCGTGGAGGCTTGTGGCACAGGTGCGCACCTCTGGTGAGGTGCAAGGTGAGTCCTCCTTCTCCAGGTTATCGTGGCGAGGGCAGGGCGAGGGAAGTCTTCATGCTGCGTGTTTCTGTTAGGCTCCTTGCCTAGGGAGGACAAAATCCGCAGGCCCGCACTGGAGGAGAAGCAGCTGCCTGGACCCCAGAGGGAGTCCGGACCGGCACCAGCGGCTCCAAGGGCGCTCTGCCCAGTACTGCCTTCCTGGGAAACAGTCCAGGACTCAAGACTAGAGGCCCGAGCAAACCCAAAGGAGCTCAGAGGAGGGGCGAGGAGGTGTGTTCGGGAGCGGGGTGTGTAGGGCTGAGCTATTCCCTGCGCAAAGGGAGGGGAAACCCGGGAAAGCCCAGAAAGAGCCGCGCGCCCTGAAGCGCTCACGCCACACTGCGGGGCAGCGCTGCCACTGCGAGGGACTCCTGGGCTGGCCCTCCGCTCCCGCATGGACCTTTGCAAACCCCTACACACCCCCAAAGGTTCCAGCAGAGTGTAATCAGAGCGGATCCAGGCACACCCCTCCACCTTAGGGGTTAATTGAGATGGGCAACTCTGAGGCACGGGCTCCAACTCTGGCTTGCAGCGCCTGCTCAGGGCTTCAGTCGCTAAAGCTTCTCGGGATGGTCGGGAGGTGGCACGCGAGGCCCTGCCAGAGCCAATGCACCTGCGAAGGCCAGAAAATGGAGGGGGCGGAGGAGGAGCAGGGATCCTACCAGGGATCCTTGGCACAGTCCCTACAAGTTACAGCTGAGGGATATAAGCACCTGTCCGCGGGCTAACGCTGTGTGCCAGGAACCAGGTCTCCTTTGGAGTGGACCCACCTGGTGGACTCGGGCCTTATTATTATTTAGTGGAAGGCAGCAGGGTAAATCTCCTCTTTGTGCAATAGAAGTCTTTGCTGGTCCCAAAGGCTTACCCTGCCTCCCCCAATGCCCGCCCTGCGGTTGGTCGGTTGGTGTTTTGTTTTGTCTTTCTTTTGGCAACTGTGAAGTTATGATCTAATTAGGCAGCATTTGGACACAGGTGGAAGGAATATTGACCTGTGAGGAAGAAGAAAGAGAAATCAGGAAAGAGCAACTGCTTCATGAAGACTGCATTGCAACATTGCAGAATGAGTCTGAATGGTGATCAGCAGCACATTAAGATACAGCCATATTAATGAGCATAAGGTTAAATTTTTCTAGATTTTTTTTTTTCAGGCAGAGAGAGCTGAGTTTAAATATTCGGAATGGAAAATCAAGGCATGTAAATCAATGTCTACTTGCCAGACCCAATTCCTCAATTTTATCATGTGAAAAGTGTAGGAAGAAGTTGGGATCCTGGATGAGGACCCCAGACTCACTCACCTGTTCTTCAGGCACATTGACGTGGTGACATAAGCACCCCATGGGATGCCTCTTTAAGAATAAAAGGAGATTAATTTTAATTCTTAAGTTATTTGCTGCTGTTCATCATTTCTTGATGTTTCCATTTCCAAGTTGGAATAATCCCCACTTTGTGAGAAACATTTTCACATTTGCTTGCTTCTGGCTGCTGAAGTCAAAAGCAGCTTCACATTTCTGCTGGGGGTGGTCAGATGTTGGTTAGAACTCTGGCTTGGCTCCTGCTAATGTGTATCTTTGTGCAAATTATTTCTCTCAATGATTCTTAACATCTCTGAGGCAGGAGTTATAGCTGTGTTTTCCAAGTAAGAAAACCAAGGCTCAGAAATGTGGATGTATGGAGGGCCGCTGGCATAGTAGCAGATGCTCAGAAATGGCAGACATTGTTATCGCCCACTGTCTTGAATCCACCACCGTCTTGAATCAACCCACTTCATGTTAATCCACAGACACTATCACTTGACTCCACTCTCTCTCTCTGGCGTGTCTGCTCATGTGCAAGGACCCATATGGTCACGTGTGCATTTCCCACTCCTCTTCTAGACCAGGATCTGATGTGGTGGAGGAAACCAGTCCTGGAGAATGATTCAAGGGAGCAGTTGTCAGTGGTCCAGAGAGACTTCCTATGACCTCCAAGCTGGATGGTTCACCTTGTATAGAAAACATAGTTTATTAATCAAGCTTGAAAAATTACAAAGAAAAAGACAGGAAAGCCATTGATGCCTAATTGATTTTGTGTCACTTGCATGAGATATGTTTGACTTTGACATAGTCGATTGTGCTTTAGAAAGACGAGGTTTTTTATCCATGCCATGAACAGTTTTATTCCAAAAGATTCCAAGACTTTGGGTTTCACTATTTTTCTTTCATTTTTGAATCCCATCTACCTTTTTATTGTGTTGTATTAGGTCTGTCTGGACAGATGCATATGTTGGTTAGCCCTCACACTGTGGGATTTATCCTCACCATCCTCAGAGGTGTGCTTCCTGCCATTTGGAAACCTACCTCACAAGCAGTAACTTCTGATTTTATCACCCAGTTTTGCTTGCTCTAGAATTTCATATAAATTAAATCATACAATTTGAACTCCTTTGCTGAACAGCATTGATGAATTCCAACATGTTTTTGCATATTTCACTAGTTCCTTCCATAGATGCACCATTATTTATCTATTCTCTTACTAATGAGTATATGTGCTGATCCTAGTTTTTGACTCTTAGGAATGAAAATGAACATTTGTGTACAAGTTTTGCTTGTGAACATGTGCTTTCATTTCTCTTTAATATCTAGGAGTGGAAATTGGGGATCCTGAGGTAGATGCAGGTGTAGCATTTTAAGGAAATTATCATTTTCCAAAATGTCTGTACCATTTTAAATTACTTATTAATATTTAGCAAATAATCTGAAAACAAGAAGTTCCAGACAAAACACGTTTCCTTTCTGAGTCTCTCAGTATCTGGGATCCAGGCACAGCTTGGCTCTGTCTTCTGCTTCAGACTCTCCCCTTTGGTGGCAATGAAGTGGGCAGCTGGGAATGTGGTCCCCTCAGAGGGCTGTGCCAGGATGTACGGCTGTGGGCAGGATTCAGTTCCTCCAAGACTTTGCATGGAGCCTCAGTTCTGTGATGCTTCCTACTTTCCCTTTCTACATGGGTAGGCTTCATCAGGCAAGTACTCAAGTGGAGACAGAGACAGTGCAGGCAAGATGGAGGTCACAGTCTGACAGCCACATCGTGGTGTGACAGCCTTCCCTGCACTACATTCCTTAAATTAGGAGCAAGTCATTAGGTCCATCCACACCCAAAGGTTGTGAGCAGAAGGAGGAAGGATCACTGAGTGCCCTGGGAGAAGCAGTCTGTCAGTCTGTCCTCCAGCCCCCACGGATCTGTGTCCCTTCCCACCGGAAGTCAGTTCACTCCCTTTCAAGTTCCACCAAAGCCACCCCGCTCATCAGCAGCTCAGAGTCAGATTCCATACCTGGATCAATGAGGTTCCTGGGTGGCACCCCTGGAGCACAGCTGCTCTCCATCATTTCACCTAGGAAGGTAAGGAGGCAAGGTGGCCAGCTGAGGTGTGGCTCAGAGGTGGAGAACTGGCCTAGCACAGGTGAACCCTGGTTTCCATCCCTAGTAGTGAAAGGGGTGGAGTAAGGTGGCTTCCCCACCCATTCATCTAGCACAGCAGTGGGACGGGCATGGGCACTAGTGGCAGGGAAGCCTGTTCAGGGGGAGGAAGGTGGGAATTCTGAACCAGCAAGCACAGGGGGAGAGTCCTGGCCTGAGAGTGCTCCTCAGGTTCTTCACAGTAGAGTTACTACTGTCTTTCTGATTTTCAGGCTGTCTTCTGTGGGCACTGGGAAGCTTATGTGCAGCCCAGGCTTCAAGAGAAGGGAGTGATATGTGCCTTCGGAGGGCAGGTATGAGTCTTTGGTGTTCCTCTCCATGGGAGGCTGTGTCTTCTCACCCATTTATTCAGTAATTTAATAATATGGCCATGGACTTGTGGATATTTATGTTTCACATTGTGATATATAATAATGTGACTGTTTTGTTTTGCGCTGAAAATGATTCTGGCATTGGTCATTGGTGAACTTCAGTAGCTCCTGGGCACTGTCATCCTACTTCCATCAGCATGTGTGTGCACATGTGTGTGGTGGGTCCTTCCTTACTCTATGGCAATATGAAGTTTCAGACTTATCTTTACATTTTCTGCCACTAGAATCCTCCACTTCTCCAAGGACCCAGGAAGCAGAGAAAGAGCAAGATATAATCCCCAAGGGCACACCCCTACCTCCTCCAGCCACATCCCACCTACAGTTCTAGCCATTGTTCCATTAAAATTAAGAATTCATGAGGTGGATTAATCTATTGCATAGGTGGCAGCTCTCGACATCTGCTCATTTCACCCCTGACCATCCCCGCGTTGTCTCCCATATGAGCTTGTTGGGGGACATCTCTGATCCCAACCCTAACACGCTGTAGCACCCTGTTATGGTATGGCAGCCCTGAGGGTGTGGTGGTGAGGTGTGGAGGGGAGAATCATTCTAGAACATCATAATCACATCTCAGTCTTTCAGAGAGCTTGTTTCCCTTGGATGTAGTCTTCACAAGTATCTCAATTTTATTCCCCCACCCCCAGGAGGAATAGGAAGGGCAGTGTAGTCAGAGTGTGAAAAATGGCAGGTGTTCCTCTGGAGAGCAGGTCTTTGGAGGATGCTCTGGTCAGGTCGCAGTGATTACTCTTCCTCACCCTCTGCAGAGGCCATGGTGGTATCTTTCTTGCTCCTTGCTTTGAGAACTTGGTGTGGTCTCTGGAGGTGAAATCCACAGTGTAGGGGCCCTAAGAATGTGACCCAGGAGGCCCCACTCTTGCACCCCTCCACTCAGCCTCAGGCAAGTCACCCCATTGCCTCTGAAGTGATTCCAAGGCTTTGTCTCCCAATAAGCAGAGCACAGCTGTGACTTCCTGAATTCTCCTGCTTTTGCCTGTTCCTGAGTGACAGCCTGTCTGGAAACTTAATTCTTGACTGTCCAGCAAATGCTGTTGACTTCCAGTATACCCAGGCTTTTCCTGAAGGTGTGGAGGTGTAACTTCTAAGCCATCATCTCAAAGCTAAAACAGTGTCAGTTGGTGTCTTTTTTTTATCTTAGCTTCTCCTGTTGTACTTTTGTTTAGTATTATTCCACCAATTTAAGTCTCTTGTCTCATGTTATGATATCAGAAGCAAGAGAAACCCATGTGCCACCTTCCTCACTTCCAGGGAAGCTCAGTTGGAACCAAGACTCTTGGGTAGCCCTTTTTTCAGCACAGTTCCAGACCACACTATCACCAAGATTTTGTCATTTCATGAAAAACATCTCCCTTCTGGTGGGGTTGTTGGGAGCCATTCTAGAAGCAGTCTACTCTAACTGCAATACATATTTTAGTAATTAATGAGGGTTAGAGCATTCAGAGTAGTGTGGCCAGCTACAATGATAAATTGTACTTTTTAATAGTAAAATTTGGAACTTATACATGTGGTAATATTCATTAGAGGTCCACTATTCAACCCTCCACACAATAGGTTGCACTATATCAGATTTGAAGGGTCCAATTCGAGGGAGATGAGCAGAAACGTCCTCCTGCTTTCCCTTCCCCTCTACAGAGCTCTTTCTTGGGATATTTGTGAGTTATGTAATCGATCCTACATCCTGTAGGTCCTGTCTTTCAAATCACCTAAGTATCTTTTCAATGACTCTTAAATTAGAGCACACAAACACCACCCCAGAATAAGCATGACAGAGGAATCCTGAGCTCTAGAAAGTACCCTATTCCCTACCTGCCAGCTCCCTTTCCTACCAAGAATGAGGATAGCAGGATTTAAAGCAGGTCAAACATTGGTTTTTCAAAGTAAAATGCAGCCACATATCATTGGCTTCATTTGGCTCCATTTTCTTGCTTCATAAGTGTATACTTTGCATTTCACAAAATTTCATCAGGAATGTAGGCAAGCACAAGTGCTGATAGTGAGCATCAGAAAAAAGAATGAATATATGGGAATAGTGCTTGCTCCAGCGAATAAGCTATGTGGTCACTGTTACACCACCAGTGCTGGGAGCTTTTGGATCAAATTTTTGGAGGGCAATTCCATGTTTCTGATAGTAAGTTTAAGATCTGCTGACTTAGTAGTCCACCTTCCACACTGGGCTGAGCAGTAGCAGAACATTAAAAGGTGAGGTTATGTGCTGCACATTATATTCTTTCTGGTCTCATTCAGAAGAGTGAGATAGTTGTACTTTAATCATGTGCTTTGCAAACTCACATCTGGCCTTTGCAGCAGAGGAAGAGAGAGGCACAAGCAATGACCATGGACATTTTTTTTTTTTTTTGGCTTACTAAAATACTGTCTATTTCACTTAGCCTTGAATCTGAGAGAACAGTGAACCAAATTTGTTGCCATCATTCTTGCTCCTCATTCTAGAAGAGGACAAAGAAATGCACCCAGTGTAGAGAAGGTTGTCTTAGGACAAGCACCTACCACTCCCATAATTAATGTACCACTGGAATGCGTTCACATTTATTGAGCACCTGCTAAGCATTCAATGGGTGCTTCATGGAGCTCCTGTTCCTGCAGAACATTCATTTCCAATATGTATCTGTCACACTGGCATCTAGGAAAATTCTGGAATACTCCTAAATCCAATAAGGTCATGAGAAAATTACTAGCAACTGGCTGGACACATAATCTGAAGGCTTTGTGTTCTCAGGACCTGTGACTGTTGCATGTGTATGGCTTGGATGCTTTGTCACTCACTGCCATTTTAAGCCCAGTTGATTACATTGCTCCAGGCTAACTGTGAAGTAGTCCACATTGCCCTTGGCAAACAGACCCTGCAAGTCAGAAGCTGCCATAAGCACCCTCTTCTCCAGAATGGATTCTTCCCACAACACGCCCCATGCCATCGCACCCCCACAGGCCGTGGTGTTCCTCGCCTCCCTCGGCTCCTCACTGCACTGCAGCTCTGCTCTCTGGAGCTGACTGTCCTGCACCTGTTTCCTTGCCTCAGGTCTGTTTAGTCTTCCCAATTGACTAGCCACTATTTAACTTTTAGGTAATTTTCTCAAAGCCTCCCATGAAGAAAAAAAGTGCTATTAAAACCTTGTGGTAGATGGTGACCAGAATAAGTGCAGCCCTCCAACCCAAGGAAGGGACCTCGAGGTGTGCGTTCCCACTGTCCTTTTGAGCTCCCTGTCCTGTGCCAGGAGCTGATCAGCCTGCAGCCTGGCTTGGCTTCCTTCCTTTGGGGTCACTGAGGGAGCCAGAGCGCCAGCTGTACAGTGGACCTCGCCTGCTGCTGCCCGCTGGTGCCCCTGCCCCTGCCACCCACAGACATGGCAGGAGTGCCCCCCGGGCTGTTCCTGGGGGTGCTGGCCTTGCTGGCCGCTGACCCTCCACAGAGCTTCCTCACGCCCTGCAGGACCAGCGTGCTCACGTCACGTGGGAGGCGCAAGGCCTGCTCATGTCTCACGTGGGAGGCGCAAGGCGTACTCAAGTCTCTCAGGGTGAGGTGGCAGGGCGCGCTCACGTCTCATGTGGGAGCCCACTCAGCGTGCTTATGTCTCATGGGGGAGGCCGCACAGCACGCTCACGTCTCACAGGCGAGGAGACAATGCACACTCATCACGTCACATAAGAGAAAAGAAAGCAATCTGCTGGCCTCTCCATCACGGCCAGGCAGGAGCAGCACACTTGAGGTGAAGACAGTGACACTGCGATGACCTGAATTTTGACAGAATTCACTCCAGATGATTAGTACAGAGCTGTCCCAAGGAGCCGCGCCCTGCAGCGGTAGCGCTTTGTGAACCCTGTGCAGCGCCTGGGACCTGCTGGTGCCCTGGGCCATGAGCACAGAGGTGGAGGCCTGATGGGCTCCTTTGTTTACCTGCGCACAACCGTGTTCAGGGTGTGATCACACTGCAGGTAGACTTGCTGAGGAGGTAGCATTTTATTAACAAACACCTATAATTCAGTCTGTGTTCTCAGCAGACCCTGCAAGGTTGCCCTCTCATTCTTAAGTTACGAGAATTGCTTCGATATTTGCAGAAAGAGCATCATATCAGGAAATTCTAGAAAATGACCTGTCCTACCTCCCAATGATGCCACCTGAGTAGGTGGGTCCCTCCTTACTTCCCTTTTCCTAGCTAATGAAATCCCACTCAGCCTTCAGCCCAAGCAGCCAGATTCCAGGGCACTCCTGAAAGCAGGCAGGTGCTGCTGAACCCACTCTAGGTCAATGCAGTGGGACGAATTATCACTTCTCACACCCTACAAATGTTGATAAGTCAAAGTCCACTGTTTGTTCTCTTCCTATTTTAATTAGATGTTAAAATCATCCTGGCAGAACTCAGCAAGTGACAGGGAGAATTGCCACCTTTTTCCTTGTGATTTGTCCTGTCTACCACTGCCAACCCTCCCCTGTGCCCCTAATCTACACCCACTCAGGTGTTCCTGTGCCTGGCCTCCATCCCTCCCATCCTAAGCTGTGTCTCAGGTACCTCTTTCCTGCACATGGGGCCGCCTCCTTCAGCAAACCATGCACTCTGCCCCTGTCCTCTGAATCTCAGTCACTTGCCCAGTTCCTCCATGAGACCTGCATGCTGTGGCAGAGTCAGTTCCACCAACTCCCATGGACTAACTTCCTTGGAATTGATATTGATGCCAATATACATACCTCTGTCAAATATACTCTTCAAAGTTATAGTCTCCTTCTCTTAAAGTCATTGCCACTATGCAGTTGGAAGTTCTGGAATATTTTAATGAAGAAACATGAAGACTCTGTACATTATGTACTACATATATTTAATATATATACATGCACTTTTGGAAAATTAAGTGGATTACTATATTTTGAGGGAGGTTTATTACACAGAACGATATTTATTTGAGAATCTGCTGCTTTGCTTTTATATTCTCTATGAAGAGGGGGTGACTGAGTGGATCAATAGTGTAAATAAAACTCAACCATTTAAGGGAAAATGGTCTGTAAACAATGTAAACTATCAATTACCTACCAACATAAAGTTTACCATTTTAGTCATTTCAAAAATGTAGGATTCAGTGGCATGAAAGTACACTCACACTGTTGTGTAAACAGCCCATTAACTAGTCCCAGAGTTCTTTATCATACCAAATGAAAACTCCATTTCTCTAATTGTAATGACCCTTATTTGAAAGCCTATTACAGCATTGTGTGCAATGATGTGGCTGGTAATAGCTCCTGTGTTCTATATTAGGAGAGTAGAAAAGGAAAATGTGCAGAATGCCCATCGAGTTCTGTGTGCTAGGTCGACCAATGCAGGGGAATGGAATGCATCCAGGCAATTTGGCCAGACAGGTGTCTGCAAGCTTCTGTGGGCGTCCAGCACTCACTACTCAGGCTATGCAGATGATTTCTGCTGCAACCATTCAGCTCTGCTGTTGTGTAAAAACAGCCATCGACCCCATGTAAACCAAGGGGAGCAGGCGTGTTCCAATAAAACTTTATTTGTATGTATGTATTGAAATTTGAATTTCATCATGTTTGCACATCGTGAAATATTCTTTTGATAATTTTAAAATGAATTAAAAGTGTGAACAACACTATAATCTCATGGTCTATATGAAAACATGTGGTTGACTGGAGTTAGCCAGTGAGTCAGAATTTGCTAACCCCTAGGAAAAAAGAAAAGTATGTAACATATAATGTAACTTACCAATATTAAAAATATATGTACCAAAGCAATGATGTAGATTCTCTAGTATATATTTAAGAAGTCCATTTCGCACAATAAAATACTTGTCTGTGGAAGGGGGAAAGGAAAGGTAATATAGAGTGGCTATAAAAACTTCTGAACAGGCGTGGTGCCGTGGTGCTCCCCTGTAATCCCAGAGGATCCAGAGGCTGAGGCAGAGGGATCATGAGTTCAAAGCCAGCCTCAGCAACAGTGAGGTGCTAAGCAACTCAGTGAGACCCTGTCTCTAAATAATACAAAATAGGGCTGGGGATGTGACTCAAATGTTGAGTGCCCCTGAGTGCAATCTCAGGTACTCCCTACCCCCACTGGCACCAAGGCCAAATTTGGGGGCAAACAGAGGTGAGGAAAAGAACCTCACCCCCCCACTGGTGCATAGGCCTACCCACAAGTATGGCTGTATGCTGGACCGGTAGTCAGTGACGTGTATGATACAATTGCAGTGGTACCAACCTAAGACAGGAAGCTGACGCCTAGAGGTCAGCTCATCTGATGATGGGTAAGGACCATATGTTGTATTGGACAACCTAACAGGCAGGGTCCCTAAGCCACATTGCTTGTTGTTTAATTAAACAGAAGGGGGGAGATCCTGAAAGCCATAGCCAAGTAGGAATGACGCATGGCATTTTTGGTTGAAAGGTGACCCCAGCAAGCCATTGAGATGATAATGATTATGTTAAGATGTGCATTCAATTGGAGATTAGACCCCTGCTGTCTGCCTAGGCCTGCTACTTTGGAGCTCTCTTGGGACTCCCGGAGAGTTCCCATTGGTTGGGGAAGTGTGGTAGGAGGGAATTCTGGGGGAGGGATTTCCTGTTGGTGGAGTGTGTCCCGGGAGAAGGCCGCGTGCATGGCATTCACGGGAGTTTTGGAAATAAAGTTTGTTCCTGCTTGAGTGTCTCATGATTTTGTGCCCAGCCAGACTGTGGCATTCACTGGTTTTGAAAGAGCCTACCTAAACAAGAGTATATGTGTGTCCCATCAATTTGGGAGGGAAAGAGATGAGCATAAATAAATAAGAAAATGAATGAATATCAAAAACTAGGAAATGCATGGCTCTGCTGATTCTTAATCTCCAACCAAGGGTGGTGAATGAGTGTAGTGTGAAGACAACAGTCTAACATTGTGTGACCTCCTACTATGTGCAGTGTTTGTCAGTGACAGATGAGAGATAGATGGAAAAATATAGATGGTGTTGCTCTGCACCTTCCTGAATTATTGCTCACCTCCCATGAATTTCATAGGCATCATTTCTAAGGATGGAAACATGCAATGTCAGAATTTCAAAGGAGGAAAAGAGAGGTGGCCCAGATAGGTAGGGGGCTTGTCTCATGATAACAGAGTGTGAGGTCCAGTACCCAGCCTGGGGTCAGAGAACCAGTAAGAGAACCAGGCTGCAGGGTTGGGTCTGGAGGGAACTGAGGTGTGGAGAAGAGAGCAGGTGACAATTCCCCCACTGGCTGGGACCCTGTCCAAGGCAATATCAACAAGGTGGAGAACAAGTACATCGTCCAGGGTGTGTCCAAGCCGGTCCCAAGCATGCTGTTCATGGACGAGGTGCACATGCTGGACATCGAGGGCTTCACCTCCCTGCACCGAGCTCTGGAATCTTCCATTGCCCCCATAGTAATTTTTTGCCTCCAACCGAGAAAACTGTGTTATCAGGTAGGTGCTGCCGGCTGTCCCTGCTCCACAGGTCTGTCCCCACCCATGACATCGCAAGTTGGGATGGGAAAAAGAGAGTGCATGTTGCCCCTGAGAGGAGACAGCAGGGGGACTGAAGGCCACAGCTGCCTTGTCCCTGATGGGCAGGGTCTCCACAGGCCTCTGAGGCTTGACATTCCTGTGGGGAGCAAAGGCCTGAGGAGGTGGGGCCACTCTGGTGGCCTGAGTGTCAACTCCCTCACACTGGTTCCCAGAGGCCAGCAGAGCCCGCTTCATCTTTAATGAGGACACTGAATGACATCGCACCTTGTCCCTTGTCATAGGTGGGAACACAGGTTTGTCTCTGAATTTGTTCTTCTTAGCTCCCCATTACAGCAGTGTGCATCCTGCCATGTCACCTACATGGGGTGTGACTTTCATTGCTGTGACTGGCCCTGCTGTGGGGTGTCCCCGGTTGTGTTCCTATGTGAACATGGGAAAGTGATGTCCCATGTCTCTCCCAGTCCCTCCCCTCCCTTCCCTTTGTCTCATCCAATAAAATTCTATTCTTTTCTCCCCTGTTTTGATCAGCATCTGCATGTCAGAGAGGACACTCAGCCTTTGGTTTTGGGAATTGGCTTACTTACTCGGCACAATCATCTCCAGCTCCATCCATTGACCTGCAAATGCCATCATTTCATTCTTTTTTATGGCTAAGTAATATTCCACTGTGTATAGGGACCACAGTTTCTTTATCCATCCATCTGTTGAGGAGCAGCTAGGCTGGTTCTGTAGCTTGGCTACTGTGAGTTGAGCTGCTCTAAACACTGAGGAGAACGCAGGTCTCTCCAGGAACAAAACCAGTAAGGACAGTGAGACCTTCCTGGAGACACAGTGGGGCCTCTGGCCCCTGCCTGGCCTCAGCCTGCCTTTGAGTATAGCTGCTCCAGGCCGTGGGGACAGGGGGTCTGGTGCAGAATGGCTTGGGCACATCTTTAGGACAGTGGCCCTGATATCTGCGCCACAGCTGGGGGACATTCCTCCCTAGGCCCCTGCGCTGGAGTCCTCCCCACCTCCCCTCAGGCCCAGCGGCTGCAGTGGGCAGGTTTTGCCCTCGGGAATTTCTGTCTTCCTGGTTCAACAGGAGCTGAGCCTGGGTCTGCTCAGCGCAAGTGGCAGGAGGGCCTCTTCCAACCCAGCAGCCGAGGGCCATGGGGACGGGTCCCTGAGAATGCATGCTGGGGTAGGAATTAGAAAAGAACCCTGTGGTCCAAGTGTCTCAGGACAGCTGGAGCCAGAAGTGACCCCCTATTTGCCCAGACTGGCTGCTGAGTGACAGACAGTGGGAAATTCAGTGGCTCTCGATGGAGAAGCCCCGTCTCAGGAGCCAGGGCACCACAGCACCAGACCACCCACGGGTCCCTGCCACTGGCTGCTCCCTTGCCCTTGGGATCTGAGCAAATGACCCAGGCTCATGGGCAGCATTGTGTGGTCCCCCCAAGTCCCCTGATGTGACTGAACAAGATCAGGGCAAAAGTGCCTCCTGCAGCCTTGGGGGCAGCTGGTGTCAGCCTGGCCAGCTGCTGGGGGAGCTCAGGGCACCCTGGGTGGCATTGAGGGCCGGGTGCCCTGCAGTCACCACCTGATACTGTAGGAGTCCCCTCGTTGGGTCCCCTTACTGGATCCCCTCACTGGGTCCCCATCACTGGGTCCCTTTGCTGGGTACCCTATCTGGGTCCCGCCTGACTGGCCTAGGGCTCCACATTGATACATGGCACCCCTTGCTGGGGAGCCCTGCTCACAGCCCCACCCAGGGTTCCTGGTCTGGCTAAAAGGTGTCTTATATCCACCCTGAGCCCTAGAGAAAGCTCCACAGGAAGGTGGCTCTGACCCGAGAACCTGCCTGTGGGGATGGAACCACATGGTCTCCAGAACAGGACTCTGTTGCCTAGACCTGGGGTCATAGTTGAGAAGCACTGAGGGACATGGCCGCTGCCCCTTGAGCCCAGGAGCAGGGGCTGTGACCTGGTGTCCAGGGAACACGCAGCCCAGAGGCATGCTGGGCTGTGACCAAGGCTGGGCTGGGCCAGGAGCCGGGGCTCTGGGCAAGATGGAGTTGGGGCGGGGGCTGAGGAGTATCTGGGACATGGGCACACTCTGGGCGACTACTGACCTGCTTTCCACAGGCTGCTGCCTAGGGGACCTTCCAGCTCCCTGCCCCACAGACCCACATCTGACCCCAGGGCTTATGTGGAACAGGGGGAGAAGGGACAGTGTTGGCTGACAGCTTTTTCTCCTTGCTTTCCACGTGGGCCCTCAGGGGCAGTGGGACATCTTGATGTGCTGAGAGCCTGTGGGGCTGTCCTGACTCTGGGACCTGCCCAAGCCAGAGCCAGCAAGTGTCCACCCCAGCACCACCTGGCTTCAAGGCCCATCCCCCACCCACTGCATTTAGAGACAGAGTCTAGCTAAGCTGCTTATTTAGCACCTTGATTTTGCTGAGGCTGGCCTCCAGCAATGATCCTCCTGCCTCAGCCTCCCAAGCTGCTGGGATTAAAGGCATGGGACTCTGTAGCATCCAGTCATTTGAAGAAGTCTTAGGTGGTGAGTCTGCACGGTGGCCTTGGCCTCCTCATTTCCTTCTGTGTGGGGCTAAGGAGGGAGCCCAGCGCCTCCCGTGCCAGGCTAGCTCCAGGCCATAGGCATCATGCCGTAGGCAGTGGTGTGGCCTGGTCCCAGTGGGAACCTGTGGCCCCGTCCCAGGTGGGGCTTTGAAGAACAGCCCTCTGGAAATGCAGCTCCTACACCCTGGAAAACTCCAGTAGCGCTTAGTGTGGCCACAAAACCGCAAAAATGCCACCACAGTGGGCTTTAGAACGCTGGCACCCCCATCCCCGTCAGCTGTCCACAGCCCCTCTGCTGCTGCGTCCCGTCCATCACCCCGACATCAGGCAGTGGGAGGCTGCTTTCTGTCCCTTAGCCTTCTGTGGCTGTATGTGGGGTGTGACTGACAGGCTTCACCCCTGTCCTCCAGGCACTTGAATCCCCCAAGGCTGAGGAGTGCCCGTCACATGGGGCCTTCACCAGATCATGGATCTGTGCACTCAGCCCGAGCCCGTTGGGGGGTTTGGCTGTGGGAGTGATGCTGCCACAGATGTGTGGGGACTGCAGTTTCTTTCTTTTGGATCTGTGTGAAGGGGTGGAGCTGCTGTGTCACATGGCACCTCTGATGTTCCAAGGAACTGCCAGTAGGATGGCTTTATTGCCACACTCCTACCATGAATGTCTGGGGGTCTTGGTTTTTCCACGTGCCACTTGACATCTGTTACTGTCCACCGTAGATGTCCTGGTGGGTGCGCGGTGGCCTCGCACTTGATTTGCATTTGCCAAGGGCCAGTGAGACTGCATTTTTTGTGTTTTACTAGCTATTTTTTATCTTTGTAGAAATACCTGTTTGTATCCTTGGCCCTTTTTTATTATGTTATTTTTTATAATTGAATTGTAAGAGCTCTTTATATATTGTGGATACTAGACCTTTTCCTCGTGTGTGACTTGTGAGTATTTTTTATTCTTTGAGTAGTCTTTTCAGTGTTTGAACAGGGTCTTTGACATAAACAAGTTTTGAATTTTGATTTAAAGCTCCAGTTGATTATGCTGAACGTGTATGTGGCTCAGTGGTAGAGTGCTTTCCCAGTGTGCCCAAGGCCCTGGGTTCCACATCCAGCATCACACACACATACAAAAAACAAAGAATTGCAGTTTATCTGCTTTTCCTTTGGTGTTTTTGGCCTCATATTTAAGATATCATTGTCCAGCCAGAAGCAGTGTTGCACACCTGCAATTCCGGAGGCTGAGGAGGCTGAGGAGGCTGAGGAGGCTGAGACAGGAGTATCACGAGTTGGAGGCCAGCCTCAGCAAGAACCTAAGCAACCCATCGAGATCCTATCTCGAAACAAAAATTAAAAAAGGCTGGATCTGGGGCTCCGTGGTGGAGCCTCCCAGCCCCAAACAAAATCAACAAAATAGGGGTTCCCTGGGGCCACATAAGGGTCAGTTTATTACCTGACCCTGGCTCTGCTTTCCTTGGGTCACCCCCTAGCTCTCTGTGGCTGTCAGTGCCCCCTTCCCAGTTCCCAGTGTCCAGTGTCTTGTCTCAGACAAGCATAGGTGAAGGGACTTCACTTGGCCTTCACAGGGGCACCAAGGACATCCCCTCTCCCCACGAGATACCCCTGGACCTGCTGGACCACGGGATGATCCTCTGCACCATGCTCTGCTCCCCTGCAGGAGATGAAGCAGGTGTGCCCCTGCCGCCATCCCCTCCGGCCTTCACTTCCGGCCGCTCACCACCCTGGGCAGCTCCTGTTACCCAGAGGCTCTGTCCCCTCATCTGCAGGGTGAGTTGGTTATGGGGACATTGTCCAGTGTCCCAGAGCCTCCATTCCCCTGGGTCTTGCCTGTTCTCACCTTTAACCCCCTTTGGTTAAGTTTGAGGGAGAGAATAAAAAAGAGGGACCTGACAACAACCAGGGACTGAACCAGGGCCTTTGATTCGGAGCCCGTCCCCAGCCATGTTCTGACTTTGATTCAGAGACAGGATCTCACTGAGTTGCTCAGGGCCTCGTTAAGTTGCAGAGGCAGGCCTCCACCTTGCAATCCTCCTGCCTCAGCCTCCTGAGCTGAGATTACAAGCGTGCACCATTGTGCCTGGGGCCCGGTCACTGTGGATCATGTCTCTTCTCCTCTGAAGGATCATTAAGATCCGAGCCCAAGTGGAAGGGATCCACATCAGTGAGGAGGTGCTCAACCACCTGGGGGAGATCGGCACCGAGACCACTCTGAGGTGACACGGTGGCTTCCTGGGCCCAGGTGGAGGCTGCACAGGGTTCAGGCAGGTGTGAGAAGTCCCAGGACATGGTGGCTTAGATTGCTGAGGTCTGAGGTTGGTTGTGAAAGTAAGATTGATGAGAGAGGTGCCCCTTGTCCTGCAGCTGACACCCCCTCTGCAGGAAGTCACTAACTCTGTCACAGTCCTCTGGGACAGGAGATAGAACCAGAACCTGGGCTCCCTGGGGGCCTCATCAGCCCAGCCCCTCCCCTGGCCCCTGGCCCCTGGCTCCTGTTCAGATGCACGAGGACAGTGGGCTCTCCAGACCAGGAAGGGTGTCCCCTACAGTCCACGAGGCAATGTGATCCATTTCCTCACCCCCCACATGTCCCTGGGGTCCGGCTGAGCCTACAGCTGAAGCCTCCTTGGGTGGGTGGTGGCTTCACTGAATTTACCTCTCTTAGCTGGAGACTCACGGGGATGGGGCCTTGATTCTGTTGATTTATTGTGACATTTGGCTGAGGAGCAAATCCAGGGCCTCGCAAGTGCTAGGCAGGCGCCCTACTACTGAGCCCCGTCCCCAGCCCTCTTCTGCATTTTATTTAGAGATAGGATCTCGCTGAGTTGCTCAGGACTCGCTAAGTTGCTGAGGCTGGCTTCCAACTTGCCATCCTCCTGCCTCAGCCTCCAGATCCCTTGGGAAGCCACTGTGCCCAGCTTGAGGAATTTCTAGACTAGGGTGAAGATGTGAGGACCAGAACTTATGTCACACTGGTGGCCTCACTGATGGGGCTGTGACTGTGATGTTCCCAGTCATGGAAGCTCTCTCCTTTTCTGGCTCCACAACAACCAGCCAGAGCCTGGAGGGGGGCCAGCTGGCAGAGTCCTGCCACCTGTGGACCTGGGGGGACTCCCTCTGGGCCCAGTAGACTACTGGCCCAACCATCCACTGCAGGTCCTTGGTGCAGCTGCTGACTCCAGCCAACCTGTTGGCCAAGATCAATGGGAAGGACAGCATCGAGCAAGAGCCCATGAAGGAGATCAGCGAGCTGTTCACAATGCCAAATCCTCGGCCATGATCCTGGATGACCAGCAGGACAAGTCCATGAAGGGACCTGGACAGCAATCCATGGAGACTGCGTCCCCACAAAGGCAGCATGCACCTCCTGGGCCGGGCCTCCCCTTTCCCATGAGCTCTGCGGTGTGGTCAGTTCTGTCTGAAGAGCTTTTTGTTTTAAATTATAACTTTTGGGATTGCTTTGGTGGAATCCTCCCTCCCCAGAGGTGCTTTTAAATAAAATCTTAAATGTTATTTGGACGACATCACCCCTACCCCCTCCATCTCCCTTCCTCCTTCCCTCACTCTCCCTCTTTTAAATTATTTTTTTAGGGGCAGGGAATAACTGGGATTAAACCAAAGGACATTTTTTTTCAGATACAGGGTCTCACTGAGTTGCTCAGGGCTTTGCTGAGTTTCAGAGGCTGGTCTCCAACCTGTGATCCTCCTGCCTCAGCCTCCCAAGCCACTGGGATGACAGGTGTGTGCCACCATATCCAGCTGGCCATATTTTAATTATCTACTATTGTTATATATATATTTCTTCCAACATGGCTCGGGCTCAAGGCCAAAGGTGTGGGTTCTTAGCACTGTCCCCAGGAAGGGTGCCTCTGTGTCCCCCACTGTGTGCTGTTGGGATTTCTCTCAGGTCACGAACTGAGACAAGCTCACTTGTCACAGGGGACAGTGGGGGCCAGGGTGAATCCTGAGCTTTACCTCCACCTCTGCCCACAATCTCCTTGTCCACTCCATCCCATGTCCCCACACCCTGGCTGCTGAGGTCCTGCCAATGTGGGGGATGCCTCTGTGTGCTCATGCACACTGTGCTCGGCCTATTGGGAAGGAACCTTCTGGAGTGGCCAGCTATCAGAGGCTGCCCCCCTCTCACTCACTCAGGGGCCCTCTAACCCTGAGATGATCAGTGATGGGGATATGCTGAAGGGACCAGGAGCCAACAGAAGGCTCTCAGTGGCCCAGCTGGACCAGCCTGAGCAAACAGAGAGAGTCATTTTGGGTTGTCACCCAGTGCGCAGTGACACGAGTCACTCTGACATCAGAGGAACTTGGTCAACAGAGGGGGCTGGGCTCGGCCACCTGCAGGTTCCAAGTCAATGAGGTAAATGTGCAGACCAGGACACCGAGCCCATGACGCCACCCTCCACAGATGGACAGGAGAGGAGGGACCATGTGGGTATGAATCGTCCCCTCGACCCAGCCAGGAGGTGGTGGTCAATGCCAACTGGACACATCCACAGCAAGCACCTCGGCAGATACAAGGGTATGGTGGATTCCCCACACCCAGGGTCC
The DNA here is from genome assembly GCF_047511675.1 of Marmota flaviventris. NCBI lineage: Eukaryota > Metazoa > Chordata > Mammalia > Rodentia > Sciuridae > Marmota > Marmota flaviventris. Next base: position 542,014 of record NW_027288407.1, on the reverse strand, counting down.
CAATCAGTCCATAAGCTCAGCTGAGGGACACGAGCAGAGCACCTGACCAGTCCTCCACCAAAATTTGAGGTCACCAAGAACAAGGGCCATTGAAGAAAATGTCACAGCCCAGGGAAGCCTCTAGAGATGGGACAACAAGGTCCCTGGCTGGGATTGTAGGACAGAAAAAGGGGCATCAGATAAAATAGAAGGCGGTTGGTGCAGGTGGTGACTGGGTGCCAACTACAAAGGATGATGGGTGACACACAGGAATTCAATGCCACCATCACACTGCTCTGCAAATCTAAAACTGTTCTAAAATTATAAGTTCCCCCCTTGTGGCACTGGGCATCGAACCCAGGGCCTCACATGGTCATCAAAAGTTCCAAGAAGGCGTGTGCAGTGGGGCCAGCCTGTCATCCCTGCACCTCTGGAGGCTGAGGCAGGAGGATCGAAATTGGAGGCCAGCCTCAACAATTTAGCCAGGCCCTAAGCAACTCAGTGAGACCTGTCTCTAAATATAATATAAAATAGGGCTGGGGATGGGGCTCAGGGTTGAGTGACCCTGGGTTTCATCCCTGATATCCCCCCAAACAAATGAAAGCCAACTGGCTGTGAGAGCCCAGAGCACCCTGGGCTGCACCCCATCCCTTGGTGTGTGGAACTAGCCTCACTTGAGTCCTGTGTATTTGGAGGTCAATGCGCGACCCCAGATCTGAACTCTAAGGGCAGGTTTCGCCCCATCCCCTCCTCTGACCCAGGCCCCAACCTTTCCCAGGAACATACCAGAGGCCTCAGTGATAGCAGGCCCCAGCTGTGGGTTGGGACAGAGGTGCCCTGGTGACCAGAGGGGTGTGTGGTCTTCTCGTTCCTGCTCCTCACGTGTCAGGGAGGTGGCCAGCTGGCTCTGGGCAGAGATGGCCCTGGGTGGGCAGGTTGGGTGGCCTGGATCTCCTCTGACTCCCCGGCTGTCAGGCCTGAAGGTCACATTCATCTTCCAGAGGCAATTTTTCTGAGTGACCCCGCCCCCATGGGGGAAATGTCTCCCTCCATTATGAGAAGGACACAGCCGGGCAGGAGCAGGGGATTTGTCACATCTTATCACACTGACACACCACCTATCGGCCATGATAGCACTTCCATTTTTTGCACTATTTCAGCTCGAGCATGAAAAATGGTTGTGTTGTAAGGTGAAGGGGGTGTACTGGTCCCCTGAAGTGTTTGAATTGGTCAAAGCTGGGCCCAGGCTCTGGGGTGCCTCCCAGTGTAGGATTGGGTGGCCCATCAATCCCAGCTTCCTGCTGGCTCCCAGGGGTCCCTGTGGGAGTGAGAACACAGGATAGAAAGGGCTTTTTTTGGCACCATGGACTGAACCCAGGGTCCCTTACCCACTGACCCCCATCCCCATCCCTTTATATATTTTATTTAGAGCCAGAATCTCACTGAGTAGCTCAGGACCTCTCTAAGTTGCTGATGCTGGCCTCCAAATTTCAATCCTCCCCCCTCAGCCTCCCAAAATGCTGGGATGACAGGTATTTGCCAGCCAGCCAGGATCCTTTCTGTTCTTGAGCCTCAGCTTCCCCATCTGTAAGATGGGCCTCTGTCTCCTATCACTGGAAGTGTGTGACCATATCCCATGGATCTGGGAGGTGATGTGTAATCAGCCATCCAAGCAGCCTGGATTGAGAGGAGCCCCCAATCTGGGTCCCTCCAGGAAGAGGACTTGGCAGTCTGTCAACAGGGAGACCCCCCCTGGCTGGTTCCACCCTCCCCTTCCAGACGCTGGGCTTAGAAGAAAAATCTCCATTTTGGGGATAAGAACCCAAAGCCTGCGGAGGGCCTCAGAGATGAGAGGATCAGACCAGGCGAAGTCACTGGCTCCACCCAGTGTCCCCACTGGGAGAAAGACCCTGGGCTGCTGCCCCAGGGCTGCACTGAGTGAAGGGAGCTATGGCCTCCCTTGGTCCCAGGCCTCAGGGAAGCAGAGTCAGAAACGGAGGGCAGCAGCCACCCCTCTCCCTGCTCACCCATCGGTCAGCACCCAGCACCGTGCCTTGTCCCCTCCCCAGGGCTATTCACCAAACTGCCACCTCCCACTTGGAGGACGGCGGGAAGGTGGCCAGGTTGCAGGGAACCTCTGTCGCCCTCATCACAGCGGTAGGAGATGATCAATAGGTGGCTCCATAAGATGGGCCAATGGGCGCCCACCGATTGTCTGCTTTGTCATCTGCTGTCGCCATCACCATCATGTGGCCTATGCGCAGATCTGCGCTGTCAACCTCGTGTGATTAATGGGGACACCGTCTGCCATGGGGAGGGACATCGCAGTACACTGTGCAGAACACTGTGGACGCAGGGCAGATGTGGGCCTGGAGACATGCAGTGGGACCCCTAGGGCTCGGCTCCCATACCAGGCTCACCCAAGGACCAGAGGGACTTCAGCAGGGGTGGGGGCGGGAACGCAGTGACAACCAGGCAAGCTTCCAACCCCACCCCTGCCTGCAACAGACTCAGCCTCTAGGGCCACCATCATTGTCCCTTGTGGATCCCTTTCCGACTGTTCCAGCCATTGGAGAACCCCAGATCCGAGGCGGCCACCTGTCATCCCAGGCTGATTTGAGGCCAGCCTCTGAACTTAGCAAGAACCTGTCTTAAAAGTCAAAAAGGGCTGGGACATGGAGCAGTGGCCAGCGACCCTGGGTTCAGTTCAGTCCCAACCCCAGGGGCGAATCCCACACCCATGGCACCAGCACTGGGCAGCCTAGGGGCATCTCTGGCTGCAGGCCGCCTGCACTCTTCACCCTAAGCGGGAACTTGTCGCACTCAGGACGCGGTGGCAGTGGCAACAAGATGCCAGGGTCTCGGGGCTCCTGCGCACCCCACCCGACTCCAACGCATTCCTCCAGGCGACCAGGGAGACCCCTGAGGTGACCTGTCTCCTGGACAGCATCCCTGTAAACCAGCTGCTCCACCATTGCCCCGAGCCCAGAGAGACCTGTAGGGGGCCACGGAGGTCGAGGGTGTTCTGCAGTGGCAGGGCCGGGCCACCGGGCGGGGGACAGCGGCGCCCTCCCTAGAGGAGCCCAGCTGCGAGCTTCCAGGTGCACACGCACTTGCACAGCAGGGTCCTGGCTCCGCCCACCCCATCCCCAGAGGCATAGCCACGCTCACCCAACCCCCCTCCGCACGTGCACTGGCCAAGCCCCGCCCCTGGAGCGTGGCCACGACCCATTCCTGCACCGCCCACACCTCACCCCTGGGTCGTGGCCACACTCGCCCAGCTACTTTGCCCCCTGCTCCCCATCAGGAGAGGAGCAGAGCGTGGGGAGGCGGCCATGGGGGAGCCCTCTTGGAAGGCGATGCCCGCGGTAGGTGTTTACTGGCATAGGGGAGGGGGATGGCTTGGAGGAGGACGGAATGAGCCTGGTGCTGTGGGGTGTGTCTCTTCCTCAGGAGGCTGAGGCAGGAGGCTCGTCAGGTGGAGGCCAGCCTCAGCAACTCAGCGAGTCCCTGTCTCTAAAGGGCTGGGATGGTCGGCGGGTAGGCACCCCTGGGTTTAGTCCCTGGGACCACAACCCAGGAAGGCACAGAAGCGGTTCTCAGTGGAAGTTTCCCCGAGATGCACACCCTTGGCCTCTGGTCCCTGACCACAAGCTCCTCAGGCCTCCTCTCTGGAGACCCCCAAACCAGATCAAGGTGTCTGTCTGACCTTGACTTTGAAACTTATGAAGTGCAAGGCTGAAGAATCGCCATTGAGCCTGAGACTTGCGATCCTCCTTCCTCAGCCTCCCAAGTAACTGCGATTAAAGGCATGTGCCACGGGGCTGAGGATATGAAGGCTCTTGTCCAAGTCCTTGTAGGCACGATTCTTTTCAGAATTGATCAGAGAGGGCATGTGTCAGGATTTTTAGGACCCCCCCATTTTCTCCTGACCTGCGGGAGAAATGAGGAAAGCACGCCCTGACTAGGATGAGCTAAGAGAGGCAAAGGTCAACTGGCTGCCCAAACCCAGCCCTCCCTTGATGGAGGACAATCAGACACGCCAGGGAGACCAGTCAAAGCAGGATCTCATTTATTGAGGAAGTACACACAGCTAATATACTGCACAGGAGCCAATCAGGATAAAGGTCAGAGGGGTGGAGCAAGTTCACGTGTATACCAATCCCATGGTCTGTAAGAGAAGGCACGAGATATCCATGAGGGCGAAAGAGTCCTGGACCTTCTTGGAGGTGGTCTGTTTTTTCTGTCACCACCCACAGCACCGCCTTCTGGCTGATCGCCAGGTGCTATCCCAGCCATGTCTGTGGCCTCAAAATGAGAAGAGGGCAGCAAGTCATGCCCTACAGGCATGCACCTGTTCTGGCCTCGTGGGAACTGCTAGACCTTTCCTGATTCCGGTCTACTTGTTTCTCATCCAGGCTTTAATGCTTCAAGAATGGACAGATGGGTGATGTGGCCCCAGAAGTTTTGGGGAAGGAGTGAGGTAGTTGCTGGCATAGTTAGGGCAAACCTCGGAGCCTCCAAGGAGACACTTTGGTGGGTGTGGTGGGGTGTTTGACGGCCCTCTGATGATGGCCCTTGGACTGTGCTACATGCTCAGGCACGGCCCTCATCAGGAAGATTTGCGCTACCCTGGGCCACCCATGCGGAGGCTGGGACTGGAGGTTCATGGGTATTATGCTCCTGAGGACCAGGCCAGGCCAGAGTGCAGGTGGGGGTCAGTGGTGGAGAAAGCAGTTGGAAGGAAACACAGGGGTTAGGAGCCAGACGTGGCAGCTGACACCACCAGGAGCCCTCATTTCTGACCTCAAGCAGGTCCCTGCAGCCAGGGGCCTGGGGTAGGCAGAGCCTGAAGCTTGGCCTCCCAGCTGCCTCCTGGCCTCCTACTGCCCTGGACCTTACTTTCTTCACCTGTAAAATGGGGACCAGCTGCTTCCTCGGGGGCTCCATGGTTGAGCAGGCACTTCATGGAAGAAGCGGTGAGCAGAGTCTGCCCCGGGGGGAAGAGCCACCTGGCCACCTAAGTCAGCAGCAAACACTGGGGAGGTTGAAGGTGGGGCCTGAGCCCCAGTCCACCCCCCACCCCCTCCCACCCTACCTGACCCTGGGCTCCAACTGCTCTTCTCTGAGGCAGATTTGCAGTGGCCCCAGGCACAGCCCCAAGTCCCCAGGGCAGAGAGAAAAGGCCTAGTGCTTCCCGGGGCAGGAGGTTTCCAACTTGGGATTTTGGTTTTTCCTTGTATCAGAAACTGAACCCCAGGGCTGCTGGACCATGGAGGCCCAATCTGACCTTTTTTTATTTAGACACAGGGTCTTGTGAGTTGCTGAGGGCCTCACTAAATTGTTGAGGCTGGCCTCCAACTCATGATCCTCCTGTCTCAGCCTCCCGAGTCATTGGGACACAGGCATGTGAACAAGGGAACACTCCCAGCAGGAGGAAGGCCAGGCTGCAGGACAGCGCATCTCTGGGGATGAGCCTGAGCAGAAACAAGACCGTGACCCAGCAGTTTGTAAAAAATTGCCTTTATTTATCATTTGTCCATCGTATCTCAGTTATGCCATTTTGGTGTCCACAGTGACAGTCCCCTGGAAGCTGGGTCAGCCCCTGCCCATCCACCCACTGTGATCACTGCCCATAGGCTGAAAGCCCAGGCCACATGGGGCCAGCAGGACCGCAAGCTCCTCTGAAGTGTGGCGCTCTCCAGCCACAGCCTGGGAGCCAGGGACTGGGCCTGCCTGCCAGAGGCCATGGAGTCGCCTGCAGTAACCTGGGAGGCCCTGCCCTCTAACAGGAGCAGGAGAGGTACAGCAGAGGCCCCCGTGGGCTGGGAGGTGGCTGGTGGTGAGGCTGCCCTGCTGGGGACTGGGTCTAGCAAGGCCACATGGGAGAAGGTGCTGGGCCCTGGGCAGGACCACAGCCCCTCTGGTTCTTGTCCCAGGTCTCTGGGGACAGTGTGCCATCTCTACTGAGCCATGACAGGGCCTGTGCAGAATTGGTGCACCCTCCCAAGGGAGTCTGCAGTTGAGTCTGAGAGGGGCCTCTGAGAATTCCGGAAAGGTCCCCAGCTTCATGGTCTATATCACCTGTCATCAGAGACGTCATTGTCTTTCTGTCTCAGACACCAGAGCATCTTCCCAGGGACCCCAAGCCCCAGACCCTGAGCTCAGGCCCTGATCCTGAACCTCCCCTCCTGGCCTTCAAGTGTGGTGGAGGCTGAATGTGGCAGAGGCCAATAGAGCTGGTGGCATCTCGCTGTCCCCTTACTTCCATTTGGTCCCTAAGTGCAGTCAGAACATTCCATAAACACAGGGAAAGACAGAATATGTCCCTTCCCAGGGGCTCAGGGGTAGCTGCACAGTGAGGACACAACAGGGCTGACTGGAGTCTGGACAAGTGGACGTGGTGGGGTGGTCCCCTGAGGACACCAAATTAGGCCAGGCGAGGGTGGAGGTGGTGACCCCAGGCCTCCCCCGGATGAGGACAAATCTGCCTGGCCACAAGGTGGCAGGGATGGCAGTCCTGTCTCTGCCCCAGCACGAGGCCCATCTGGACACTTGGTGGGAGAGCAGTAGCCCACGGCTGGGTAGGGAGCTCTGTCATCCTGAGCCCAGAGGACCCAACACCCCCCACAGGACCAGTCTGCACCCAGAGAGTGCCACCGCTGGTGAAGATGGAGACATGCTGATGATGCTGTCCATGTCCCCAGAGGAGGTGCGACCCAACGCCCGACCACCCTAAGGCCACACACAGATATTTTGTGCTTCCAACCAGGGTCAAAAATCCACCTTTGTGGGGACCACGGTGTGCCACAGTGGCTGCACACATCACTGAGGGGGGGAGGGGAGGACAAAACAAAAGTCAGACAGAAAATGGGGACAGCACTCCCCATCCCTGTCATGGCTGCAGCTTCCAAAGCCAGGAGAGAAGAGGCCCACGAAGGGTGGCCGCCCCACAGTGGAGAGGAGGGGCAGATGTCAGCCAGACGACTATGTCCCCACCCGCCACAGCACCACTGCCACCCGGCCACCACGGTCTTCCGAGGCACCGCATGGCATCCTCCCTGGTCCTCTGGTAGGCGTGTTTCTCAGAAGAGCAGAGTGCCCATGCTGCCCACCTCGCTTGGCTCCTTGACGAAGATCTCAAAGGACAGGGAGATGGTGGTGACCGCCAACAAGATCCCTGTCCCCAAGCCGATGGCGCCCAGGAAGGCAGCCAGGACAGAGAGGCCCCAAGGCACAGGCCCCCAGAGGCCACTGCCATGGGGTTGTACCTGGGAGAGGGCAGGTGGTCAGCCCTGGGCCACCACAGATCCCCCAAGCTGGCCACCAAGCTTGCCCATGACTGAGACCAGAACCTCAGGAGACCCCACCACCTTCCTGAAGTATCATCTGCTAACACCGCTGTGCACCCAACTAATGCTATGGGACCTAGTCCCTGATACTAGACCAAACTGAAAGGCTGCCAGACGCAGTAGCCCATCACCCCAGTAACTCGGGAGGCTGAGGCAGGAGGATCACAAGGTGGAGGCCAGCCTCAGCTACTTTGCAAGTCCCTAAGCAGCTCAGCGAGACCCTATCTCTAAATAAAATATAAAAAGAGCTGGGGACGTGGCTTAGGAGTCAAGTGACCCTGGGTTTGGTCCTCAGTATAGGGGACTGGGGGGCTGGGGATGAGACTCAAATGCTGAAGATGTCTCTTGAAATGGCAACTGTCCCTACCAAGGACTCGAAAGCAACCTAGAGTTTGCAACTGTGGCTTTTCCTGTGGTTGCTTCTTTCAGGAAAGGTCACCAAGTGAGAACCCACAGGACAACCTGGGCTGCCACCTGACTTTGTAGACACAGCCCTTCTCACTGTGGCTGCTGCTGAGTGGCAGAGGAAGAGCTAAGAAAATGGCAGAGGGCACCAGGGAGGCCGGGGTGCAGCCCTCAATCCACGAAGAGGCGCAGCTGCAGTGGGCACTCCTCCTGCCCCAGGCACCTGCGCCCTGGGGCCTCTCCCACCCTCCCTTTTCTCTACCCCAAGGTGACTGCAACACGGGTCACCTGGCCATGGCCCAGCTGGTCTCTGGCCTCCTCTCTGCCATGGCCTTGTCTGCTGGAACTGACCTCCCCGCTTCAAACACCACCAGCCCTCTGCGGCTCTGCTGGCCTCGCAGCCAAATCCACCATCTGTCTTTTTTCAGTCTTGGGGATTGAATCCAGGGGTGCTCCACCCCTGAGCCCTGTCCCCAGCCCGTTTTTTTTTTTTTTTTTTTTTTTTTTTTGTGTGTGTGTGTGTGTGTGTTTTATTTACAGACAGGGCCTCACTAAGTTGCTGAGGTTGGCCTCCACATTGCCATCCTCCTGCCTTGGCCTCAAGGTGTGCCCCACAGAGCCCGGTGCTTCAGCTCAGGTCCATCTGGAGCCCCAGTCTGTGCTCAGAGCCTGGGCACCTGCTCCTGGATGCCTAGGGCAGCATCCCACCAGCATGAGCAGAGGTGAGGGTCCCCTGCTGCCAGCACAGTCCCTACAGAGCCCCATGCTGGGTTTCCAGGATGTGTGCTCCTCGCTCCCTGCTGAGGGTGGCAGGCATTTTCTTCCATGTCCCCAGCATCCAGCACTTAGCAGGTTCATGAATATCCAATGACACAGGGACCTTGCTTACCCTGTGATCTGAGGATGAAACCCATGGACAGTGGAGACCCCAAGGCCCACTGGTGCTCGAGGCCCGGGAGCGGCACATGCTGAGTGGGGGCCGGTACTGCATACACCGGATGAGCTCATGCACCATGGATGTCTCCCGGTGGCCCCACATCACCATCTGCTGCTCCTTCAGCTGTTTGGCCACCTGCATGATGCCCAGAGTAGAGGATTGGCTCAGAGGTGGGTTCAGAGGAAAGGTATCAAGGCAGGCCCCCCAAAGCCAGGAGGTCTTGGCAGACACCCCAACTCCTACCCAGCTTTTGCCCCCACAACCATGGCTGGGGCCCAGCTGCTTTGAACCTCCAGATCCTCAATTCACCTTAGATTTTCTGAAATTCTAGGAAGAGTCTGGTGTCACTTTGCCTACTCTTCTGTAAGTGTCCCCGACCCTGCTACCCAAGGTCCAGTTTTTCCCATGGGATCCCTCAGGCACACTGGAGGGACCCATCTTCATTTTCCTCAATTTGATGACATGGCACTGGAGGCCGAGAACCAGCTCCACATTCAATTCCAAGAAAACACGAAAATGCACACAAATATTTTCCATGAGAGACTTCCCAGCAAATAACAGATTCAGGGATCAGAGGCCAAAAGAAAAGAAAAAAAGTCAATTTCCCTCTCCTAAGAAGTCTCACATGTTTTGCAATTTTTATTTTATTAAGATTTGTAAGCCAGGTGTCATGGTGCCTGCCTGTAATCCCAGTGGCTCTGGAGGCTAAGGCAGGAGGATTGCAAATTAGAGGCTAACCTCAGCCAAATTGGGGCTCTAAGCAACTCAGCGAGACCCTATCTCTGAATAAAATACAAAAGAGGGTTGGAGACGGGGCTCAGGGATTAACTGTCCCTGAGTTCAATCCCCAGTGCCTTCCGCCCTAAATTGGCAATACTGCAGATTGAACCCAGGAACATTCATTCTACCCCAGCCCTTTTTGAGACAGGGTCTCACTTATTTGCCAAGGCTGTCCTTGAACTTGTAATCATCGAACTAACTGCTCCTTGCCTGAACAAGTGGTTTGGTGTAGCAATTTCATTCTTAGAATCTTATTTGCTAAGAAAAACTGCTAAAATATGTGCAGATGATTTCCCAAGGGTATTCACTTCAACGCTAACTGTGACTGAGAAAGGACTGAAATGTCCACCAGAAGACAATTGGCTAAAATCAACACTTCTTTATCCTTGAAGTGCAGGTTCCTGCTAAGAAATATGAGGCAGGATTACTCTGTGGCATGTTGATTGTCCTTGAAATATTCTTATAAAACGTGAAAGTTTAGATATCATTTTGAATGTAAGTTTTGTTGTTGTTGTTGTTGTTATTATTATTATTATTAATTGGTATTAGGGATTTAACCCAGGACCTCTTAACCTCTGATCCCTGTCCCCAGCCCTTTTTATATTTTATTTAGAGACAGGGTCTCACTGAGTTGCTTAGGGCCTCACTACATTGCTGAGGCTTGCCTCCAACTTGCGATCCTCCTGCCTCAGCCTCCTGAGCTGCTGGGATGACAGGCTTGAGCCTCTGCACTCAGCTATATTTCTAAACCTTTGCACACTGAAAATTCAGAAGAAATGTTTCTGAAACAGACATTTTCCCCCAGAGAAATTCTCTGCATGCATGAAAACTTCCTGCAGAGGTGCCCAACGGGAGGCAGGGCCCTTACCTTGGTTGGTGTTGATGGATGTGGGGTTGATGGCCTTCCCCAGGATGGTTTCACAGATGTTGCTTGAGATGGAGAGGGAGAAGCCAGAGCCCAGGCCATACCTTTTATAATGAAGCTCATCCAAAAGGAGGACCTTCAAGCCCACCACAAAGAACTGCAGAATTAAAATAAATTAATTAATAAAAGTGGACTCTGCATTACTGGTCCCAGGGCCCTGGTTCCTTCCATCTTCAATGACAGGGCTCTCTGATATGAAGGCCAAATAAGAGACCCTTCTCAATCAGCCTCACGGGAATTCAGAAGCCAAAGCCAGGGTCTTTCGATTCTCTATTATTTTTTAAATCTATTTTTTTAGCTGGAGGTGGACACAACATTTTTATTTTATTTTTATGGGGTGCTGAGGATGGAGCCCAAGGCCTCACACATGCCAGGTGAGCCTCTACCACTGAGCTTGAGCCCCAATATTATTTTTTTGTTTCTTAATTGTTTTGGGGTTGTCAGGTGGACAGCATGTCTTTATTGATTTCAATATTTCTTGTTGTAGATGGGCACAAATTCTTTATTTGATTGATTTCTTTTGGGGCGGTGATCAGCCTCCAACCCGGGGCCTTACCCTGCTCAGGCCAGTGTTTAGCCTTGAGCCCAGCCCTGAGCCTGGCCTGGCCCCAGCTCTGGCTGAGTACTGCTGAGGAGGAAGAGGGACGACGGGGTCCCTCAGGAAGCGGGGTGAGAGTGGGGGTTCACCTGAGTGGTGATCAGAAGGCAGATTCCAGCGCCCATCTCTGAGGGGTCCCTGTCCATGCCTGTCATCACATCCATGACTGGCCAATGGTGACAATCATGCCAAACACTAGGGTCCCAAGAAAACCCTGAGCAGAATGTGGCAGGAACACAGATGACAAATACTGACACTGCCCCCTGGGACTTGGTGAGGATTGTCCAACTGTCACACATCAAAGCACATGAGAACTCAGAGGCTTTCTAGTGAAAGCACCTTTCATTTTTCTTGTGGCTTTAGGGATTGAACCCAGGGCCTTTCGGATGGTAGGCAAGTGTTCTACTAAACCTCAGCCCAGTCATCCTAAATTCTTTTTTTTTTTTTTTAATAATCTTGAATTCTTTTTTTTCTCTGTTCCCACTTTTTAAAAATTTTTTTATTGTTGGTTGTTCAGAACATTACATAGTTCTTGATATATCATATTTCACACTTTGATTCAAGTGGGTTATGAACTCCCATTTTTACCCCGTATACAAATTGCAGAATCACATCAGTTACACATCCACTGATTTACATATTGCCATACTAGTGTCTGATGTATTCTGCTGCATTTCCTATCCTCTACTATCCCCCCTCCCCTCCCCTCTTCTCTCTCTACCCCCTGTACTGTCATTCATTTCTCCCTCTTGTATTATTTTCCCCTTTCCCCTCACTTCCTCTTGTATGAAATTTTGAATAACCCTCAGGGTCTCCTTCCAATTACATGCAATGTCCCTTCTCTCTCCCTTTCCCTCCCACCTCTCATCCCAGTTTAATGTTAATCTTCTTCTCATGCTCTTCGTCCCTACTCTGTTCTTAGTTACTCTCCTTATATCAAAGAAGACATTTGGCATTTGTTTTTGAGGGATTGGCAAGCTTCACTTAGCATAATCTGCTCTAATGCCATCCATTTCCCTGCAAATTCTATGATTTTGTCATGTTTAATGCAGAGTAATACTCCATTGTGTATAAATGCCACATTTTTTTTTATCCATTCGTCTATTGATGGGGATCTAGGTTGGTTCCACAGTCTTGCTATAGTGAATTGTGCTGCTATGAACATCAATGTAGCAGTGTCCCTGTAGCATGCTCTTTTTAGGTCTTTAGGGAATAGACCGAGAATGGGAATAGCTGGGTCAAATGGTGGTTATATTCCCAGCTTCCCAAGAAATCTCCATACTGCTTTCCAAATTGGCTGCACCAATTTGCAGTCCCAGCAGCAGTGTACAAGTGTACCCTTTTCCCCACATCCTCGCCAGCATTTGTTGTTGTTTGACTTCATAATGGCTGCCAATCTTACTGGAGTGAGATGGTATCTTAGGGTGGTTTTGATTTGCATTTCTCTGACTGCTAGAGATGGTGAACATTTTTTCATGTACTTGTTGATTGATTGTATGTCCTCCTCTGAGAAGTGTCTGTTCAGGTCCTTGACCCATTTGTTGATTGGGTTGTTTGTTATCTTATTGTCTAATTTTTTGAGTTCTTTGTATACTCTGGATATTAGGGCTCTATCTGAAGTGTGAGGAGTAAAGATTTGTTCCCAAGATGTAGGCTCCCTATTTACCTCTCTTATTGTTTCTTTTGCTGAGAAAAAACTTTTTAGTTTGAGTAAGTCCCATTTGTTGATTCTAGTTATTAACTTTTTTGCTATGGGTGTCCTATTGAGGAATTTGGAGCCCGACCCCACCGACTGTAGATCATAGCCAACTTTTTCTTCTATCAGACGTTGTGTCTCTGATTTGATATCAAGCTCCTTGATCCATTTTGAATTAACTTTTGTGCATGGCAAGAGAAAGGGATTCAGTTTCATTTTGTTGCATATGGATTTCCAGTTTTCTCAGCACCATTTGTTCAAGATGTTATCCTTCCTCCATTGCATGCTTTTAGCCCCTTTATCAAATATAAGATAGTTGTAGTTTTCTGGATTGGTTTCTGTGTCCTCTATTCTGTACCATTGGTCCACCCGCCTGTTTTGGTACCAGTACCATGCTGTTTTTGTTACTATTGCTCTGTAGTATAGTTTGAAGTCTGGTATCGCTATACCGTCTGATTCACACTTCCTGCTTAGCATTGTTTTTGCTATTCTGGGTCTTTTATTTTTCCATATGAATTTCATGATTGCTTTCTCTATTTCTACAAGAAATGCCATTGGGATTTTGATTGGCATTGCATTAAACCTATAGAGAACTTTTGGTAATATCGCCATTTTGATGATGTTAGTTCTGCCTATCCATGAACAGGGTATATTTTTCCATCTTCTAAGATCTTCTTCTATTTCTCTCTTTAGGGTTCTGTAGTTTTCATTGTATAAGTCTTTCACCTCTTTTGTTAGGTTGATTCCCAAGTATTTTATTTTTTTTGAAGATATTGTGAATGGAGTGGTTGTCCTCATTTCCATTTCAGAGGATTTGTCGCTGATATACAGGAATGCCTTTGATTTATGTGTGTTGATTTTATATCCTGCCACTTTGCTGAATTCATTTATTAGCTCTAATAGTTTCTTTGTAGACCCTTTTGGGTCTGCTAGGTATAGAATCATGTCATCTGCAAACAGTGATAATTTAAGCTCTTCTTTTCCTATTTTTATGCCTTTAATTTCTTTCGTCTGTCTAATTGCTCTGGCCAGTGTTTCGAGAACTATGTTGAACAGAAGTGGTGAGAGAGGGCATCCCTGTCTTGTTCCAGATTTTAGAGGGAATGCCTTCAGTTTTTCTCCATTCAGAATGATGCTAGCCTGAGGCTTAGCATAGATTGCTTTTACAATATTGAGGTATGTTCCTGTTATCCCTAGTTTTTCTAGAGTTTTGAACATAAAGGGATGCTGTACTTTGTCAAATGCTTTTTCCGCATCTATCAAGATGATCTTATGGTTCTTATTTTTAAGTCTATTCATGTGGTGAATAACATTTATTGATTTCCGTATGTTGAACCAGCCTTGCATCCCAGGGATGAATCCTACTTGATCATGGTGCACAATTTTTTTGATGTTTTTGTATCCGATTCACAAGAATTTTATTAAAGATTTTTGCATCTAGGTTCATTAGAGATATTGGTCTCTAGTTTTCTTTCTTTGAAGTGTCTTTGTCTGGTTTAGGAATCAGGGTGATGTTGGCCTCGTAGAATGAATTTGGAAGTTCTCCCTCTTTTTTTATTTCCTGAAGTAGCTTGAAAAGTATTGGTATTAGTTCCTCTTTAAAGATTTTGTAAAACTCTGCTGTATACCCATCCGGTCCTGGGCTTTTCTTAGTTGGTAGTCTTTTGATGATTTCTTCTATTTCCTCAATGGATATTGGTCGGTTTAAGTTGTCTATATCCTCCTGACTCAATCTGGGCAGATCATATGACTTAAGAAATTTATCGATGCCTTCACTATCTTCTAATTTATTGGAGTATAAGGATTCAAAATAATTTCTGATTATCTTCTGTATTTCTGAAGTGTCTGTTGTGATATTGCCTTTTTCATTCTGTATGCTAGTAAGTTGAGTTCTCTCTTTTCTTCTCTTCATTGGCATGGCTAAGGGTCTGTCGATTTTAATTATTTTTTTCAAAGAACCAACTTTTAGTTTTGTCAATTTTTTCAATTGTTTCTTTTGTTTCAATTTCATTAATTTCAGCTCTGATTTTAATTATTTCTTGCCTTCTTCTTCTTTTGCTGTTGTTTTGCTCTTCTTTTTCTAGGATTTTGAGATGAAGTATGAGATCATTTATTTGTTGTTTTTTTTCTTTTTTTAAGGAATGAACTCCAAGCAATGAATTTTCCTTTTAGAACTGCTTTCAATGTGTCCCATAGATTCCGATATGTTGTGTCTGTGTTTTCATTTATCTCTAAGAATTTTTTAATTTCCTCCTTGATGTCTTCTATAACCCATTGATCATTCAGTAACCTATTGTTCATTCTCCAAGTGATGCATGATTTTTCCTTCCTTCTTTTATCGTTGATTTTCAGTTTCATTCCATTATGATCAGATAAGATGCATGGCATTATCTCTACTCCTTTATATTGTCTAAGAGTTGCCCTGTGACATAATATATGATCTATTTTTGAGAAGGATCCATGTGCTGCTGAGAAAAAAGTGTAACTGCTTGATGTTGGGTGGTATATTGTATATATGTCAATTAAGTCTAGGTTATTAATTGTGTTATTGAGTTCTATAGTTTCCTTATTCAACTTTTGTTTGGAAGATCTGTCCAGTGGTGAGAGAGGTGTGTTGAAGTCTCCCATGATTATTGTATGGTGGTCTATTAGACTCTTGAACTTGAGAAGAGTTTGTTTGATGAACATAGCTGCACCATTGTTTGGGGCATATATATTTATGATTGTTATGTCTTATTGCTGTATGGTTCCCTTAAGCAGTATGTAGTGTCCCTCTTTATCCCTTTTGATTAACTTTGGCTTGAAATCTATTTTATTTGATATGAGTATGGACACTCCTGCTTGTTTCCGAAGTCCATATGAGTGATATGATTTTTCCCAACCTTTCATCTTCAGCCTATGTATGTCTTTTCCTATCAAATGTGTCTTCTGTATGCAGCATATTGTTGGGACTTGTTTTGTGATCCATTCTACTAGCCTGTGTCTCTTAATTGGTGAGTTTAAGCCTTTAACATTTAGGGTTATTATTGAGATATTGATTGTTCTTCCAGCCATATTTGTTTATTTCTGTTACTAAACATGGTTTGTTTTCCTCTTTGATTATTTTCCCCCCTTTACTGTCCTACCTCCCACTGTTGGTTTTCATTGTTATTTTCCATTTCCTCTTCCTGTAATGTTTTGCTGAGGATGTTTTGAAGAGATGGTTTTCTAGCTGCAAATTCTTTTAACTTTTGTTTATCATGGAAGGTTTTAATTTCATCTTCCATCCTGAAGCTTAATTTCACTGGATACACAATTCTTGGTTGGAACCCATTTTCTTTCAGCGTTTGAAATATGTTATTCCAGGATCTTCTAGCTTTCAGAGTCTGTGTTGAAAGGTCAGCTGTTATCCTGATTGGCTTACCCCTAAATGTAATCTGCTTCCTTTCTCTTATAGATTTTAAAATTCTCTCCTTATTCTGTATGTTGGGCATCTTCATTATAATGTGTCTAGGTGTGAATCTCTTGTGATTTGGGACATTCGGCATCCTGTAGGCTTCTAGGATTTGGGATTCTGTCTCATTCTTCAAGTCTGGGAAGTTTTCTCGTATTATTACATTGAATAGATTGCTCATTCCTTTGGTTTGGAGCTCTATACCTTCCTATATCCCAATGACTTTTAAGTTTGGTCTCTTTTTGTTATCCCATATTTCTTGGGTGTTCTGCTCATGGTTTCTTAACAGTCTTGCTGAGCTGTCTATGTTCTTTTCAAGTTGAAATACTTTGTCTTCATTGTCTGATGTTCTATCTTCTAAGTGTTCTACTCTGCTGGTAGTATTCTCAATTGAGTTTTTAAGTTGGTTTATTGCTTCCTGCATTTCTAGGATTTCTGTTTGTTTGTTTTTTATAACCTCTATCTCCATGTATAGTTGATCTTTTGCTTCCTGGATTTGTTTGTGTAATTCATTGTTGAAGTGATATTTCATTGTCTGATTTTGCTGTCTAATGTCTTCCTAGATACTCCAGATCATCTGAAGCATGTATATCCCGAATTCTTTATCTGACATTCCATCTGCTGCAGCTGTTACCTCTTCTAAAGTTGAGTTGACCTGCATTGTTTGTCGTCCTTTCTTTCCTTGTCTTTTCATACTGCTTGCGTTTCTTTCTGCTTGGTGAAACTGTTGTGTTTTTGAAAAATTTTTCCCCCTATATATTTATATTGCGCTTGTATAGTTGAAATGTCTCTCTTTCAGGGTCGGGTGGCGGTCTGCCTACCTTGCAGGTGCGGGCGGCAGCTCTGTTCTGCCCCTCCTCCAATAGGTGTGACGTGTCTACCATGCTGGCGGTTCGCTGGGCTTATTCCGGGCACGGGAGGCGGCTCTGCTCTGCCCCTACTCCAATTGGGGTGATGTGTATACCACGCCGGCAGGCCACCGGGCCTGATCCGCCAGTCGGTTGCAGGTCTGCCTACCTTGCAGGTGCGGGCGGCGGCTCTTCTGTGCCCCTCCTCCAATTGGTGTGACTTGTCTACCACACCTGTGGACCACTGGGCCTGTTCCAGGCGCGGGCGAAGGCTCTGCTTTGCTCCTACTCCAATTGGGGTGACGTGCCTACCACCCCGGTCGGCCTCTGGGCCTGTTCCACCAGTCGGTCTCAGGTCTGCCTACCTTGCAAACACGGGCGGCGGCTATGCTCTGCCCCTACTCCAAATGGGTTGATGTGTCTGTCACGCCGGCAGGCCACTGGGCCTGTTCCATTGGTCGGTTGCAGGTCTGCCTACCTTTCCTCGGGCGCGTGTGGCGGTCTGCTCTGCCCCTACTCCAATTGGGGTGTCATGACTACCACGCTGGCAGGTCACTGGGACTGTTCTGGGTGCGAGCAGCAGCTCTGCTCGGTCCCTACTCCAATTGGGGTGACTTGTGTACCACGCCGGAAGGCCGCTGGGCCTGATCCGCCCGTCTGTTGCAGGTCTGCCTACCTTGCAGGCGTGGGCGGGGGCTCTGCCCTGCCCCTCCTACCACGCCCTCGGACCAATGGGCCTGTTCTTCCGGTCGGTCGCTGGTCTGCCTACCATGCAGGTGTGGGTGGCGGCTCTGCTCTGCCCCTACTCCAATTGGGGTTACATGACTACCACGCTGGCGGGCCGCTGGGCCTGTTCCGGGCACAGGCGGCGGCTCTGCTCTGCCCCTCTGGCTTGATGACAAAGTGAGAGAGACTCGGGTGTTTGTGACTCACTTTCTTTACCAGGAGACCAACTGTTTCTGTCGCTGCTGGTATTGATGAAGTTCTCTCCTCCGCCGCTTTCTGATGACATCAGATCTCTGCCATGTTGGTATCCCATGCGAATGGCAGCATTTCGTTCCCTTTGCCGGGTGACCAAAGCAACGGGTGAGTCCTGATCGGCCCTCACAAGCCCCGTCTCAGTCCTGTTGCCACTGCCTATGAAGGCTCGGTTGGTATTTACCTCCACAGTATTCAGCAGGACCCGGACCGAGAAGCAGTTTCCGTGGGTTCTTTATCCCTGGGCCAGAGCAGTTCCGGGAGCCAGAATTCGGCCGCTCCTTGCTCGGTGTATGTTCTGAGAGGAGCAGGCTCCAAGAAGCAGTTTCCGCGGGTTATTTAGCACTGAGCCTGAGTAATTTGTCTGCGAGACGCAGGCGAATGGCAGCCTGAAATTATCTGTTCTATGGCTGAATGAGCTGTGATCGGTCGAAAACAGGGATGGTGACGTCAGCTCTCCAAGATGGTGGCCGCTGGCTTCCTCTGTGATCTGACCGATGTGGAGAACCGAATTGGACCGCTTCCTTCCCCTGTCTCAAACACAGAATTCAGCACTGAGTACGGTGATTGCACAGCTGGCAGAAGCCCGCAGAAACTGCAGCACTGTATCTTTGCGTTGCTATCTCCTCGTTTCCCAGCGCGCACCGCAGACTCTAGCCGTGGGTGATTTGCTGAATAAGCAGCGTGACCCTCCGTGCGGACAAATCTCTCGCGTTTGAGCCCCCGTAGTTGTTCCTCCTGCGATGGAAATCCTTCCTCTAGGTTTTGTAGCACCCCAATTTTGCTGGAAATTTCTAACAAGATCGCTTTTAGCCGTTCTAACTCGTCATTCTCCCACACAGTGACGAGGTACACAGGGGTAATGCTCTCCCTTCGCTGCCATCTTCCCCTCTCTCTAATCTTGAATTCTTAAGATGGAAAAACATTTTAAAAAATTGTCAAGGGTAAGAAGAAAACTTCTGGGGCTGTAGCTCTGTGGTAGAGGCAGTGAGTTCCATTTTTAAGTCTGCAAAAAATTAATATTTAAAATACAGAGAGAAAGAGAATAAAAACCCGATTTGGGCTTTAGAAAAATATTGCAAATTTTTTGTTTGTTTGTTTTGATTTTGGTACCAGGGATTGAACTTAGGGGCACTCAACCACTGAGCCCCATCCCCAGCCCTATTTTGGTTTTATTTAGAGACAGGGCCTCCCTGAGCTGCTTAGGGCTTCGCTGTTGCTGAGGCTGGCTTTGAACTCACAATCTTCCAGGCTCAGCCTCCTTTACTGCTGGAATTAGAGGCGTGCACCACTGTACTAAGCCAAGTATATTTTACAATATCCAAAATAAAAATTGAAAAAAAAAGAAAACCACTTATTAGTGCTTTAGAAGGATAATGCATTAATTTAAGGCATTGAATAATAAATGTGTTACTTAATATTTAATAATGCATTACTTAATTCATTAATGATCAATGCATTAATACATAAATATATTCTACAATCTTGATTTGCGTCTGAAACTCACAATTTAAGTTCGATGGATTTCTCACTAAATTATTTTACCTACTAACTTAAGATCACTAAGACATGGTGTATGGAAGATGGCAGAGTAGAAAATTGTAAATATTGTTTTCTAAATAATACATTCCAGTTAACAGAGGCTAGGCTTGACTGACTCTGAGGCTAGTCCCCATTATTGGGGCTGCCTATCATTTGATACAGCCAATACTCTTAACCTAGTTTAACAGCATGTAGAAACTGAGACTGCAGAACTATTATCTAAATTTCTTCCACATCAAAATCTAATCAAGAGCAGAGCTGGACTGAGAGGATCAACTTTTTGCTCATTAAATCCTTTTAAATACAGAAGAAAAATAGCACTTGCTATATAACTACCATGTGCTAGGCACTGTGAGAGTGATTATTTAATTTAATCTTCTTTTTTTTAGTACTGAGGACTAAGCAGAGGTTCTTCACCCCTGAGTACCATCCCCAGCCATTTTTTATTTTATTTAGAAGCAGGGTCTCACTGAGTTGCTTAGGGACTCACTAAGTTGCTGAGGTTGGCCTCCAAATGGTGATCCTCCTGCATCAGCCTCCAGAGCTGCTGTAATTACAGGCACACTCCACAGCATCTGGCTTTGATTGAATTCTTATGACAGCTCTGAAGTAGATGTCACCTCCTTCGTTCAAGGTTGAGGCTGATGAGATTCTATCAAAGAGCTTCCTCATGCAAGGCATTGCCACAACAGCTAGATATTGCACATGTATTAGTTATATTGCTGGTTTCTGAAAGAAACTGCCGAATATTCCAAACATAGGAAACAGGGTGCCTGTTACCTCCTGGGAGTTTGCTCACCAGAGGAATGCTGTCCTTATATTTCTCTGGTCAAAACACTTACAATCCTGTGTCTCTTTTTTGATGTTTTTGGATGAAAGATCCATCCATTTTTCAAACTCTGTTATTAGAAGTTCTCTATTAATATACATTGAAGTCTCTCTCTCCCTTTAGATGAAGTAGTGTCTGTCTTATGTCTATGTGTTTTAGTATTATGTGATTTTATATTTATACTTATGATATTTTCTTGCTTAATTGAAACCATTTGTTATTATACAATGACTTTAGTCTATTTTTACTTTTGGTATTAAGGTCTATTTTTTGTGATTTAAGAAAAGCTACTTCTAGTTTTTATTTCCATTTTCTTGAGATATCTTTCTATTATGCTTCACTTTTATCCTATATGTTTTTTTAGAGGTGAAATGAGATTTTCCTAGGCAAAATATAGATTTTTTTGTTCTATGTATTATAGAACATTATGTCTTTTTACTGGAGAATTTTCCCCATTAAGGTGGTTCTTGACAGGTGAATATTTACTAGTGCCATTTTGGTTATTGTTTACTACTTGTGCTGTGTGACCATTCTTCCTCTCTTACTGTCTTCTAATTTTGTTATCTTGTAATACATAGATTTGTACCACAACTCTTTGAGAGTTGAAAATTAAATGAATATGTAAATCTAATTGATATAGCATGTGCAGAATCAAATAATTAAAAGGTCTGAAGAGGCTTAGGTTGTTTACCTGTGACAATGTCTACCCTCCTGACAAATACTATTTACTCTTTTATGTTGCTTTTTCTTTGCATATTATTATTATTATTATTATTATTATCATTATTATTATTATCATCATCATTTTATTAATCTTTATACATCTTAATACTATGCTTTAAAGAAATATGCATTTATTTAAAATATGTTATAAGTAAATAACAGTGGTTATTTAGGGATCAGAACACTAACCTATAAATCAGTTGAAATAAGAAAAATCTGATTTTAAAGCTTTATATATCAAAACAATAACATTAAAATAAGAAGCAATGAACGGTTTGGTTATTGGGGTAACTGGATATGATTAAACAGTTAAAATAATTTTTTAATAATTTGATTGAATTCCAACTGCATTAAAAACTAAAGTCCGCTGAGTGTGGTGGTGCACACCTGTAATCACAGCACCTCAGGTGGCTAAGGCAGGAGAATCACCTGGTATTAAGGTGTAATTTTTGTGATATAAGAATAGCTACTTCTGTTTAATTTTTGTTTCCATTTGCTTGAGATAACTTTCTCTTATTCTTCACTTTTGTCCTATGTGTTTCTTTTGGAGGTGAGTTGAGATTCTTCTAGGCAAAATATAGATGGTTTTTATTCTATCAAAAATCAGTACCTTGTGGTGGTTGATGCTTTTTGAAGTGCAAGGATCTCACATAAGATTTCTTGGTTCCTCTTAAGTAGAAGGGAATGGGGGACTTGACATCTCTTAGAATCCTAGCATGCAGAGCAGGAGCTCACAGCTACAGGGTGTGATGATCACCCCCAACTATCTGTCCAGCCAGCTGTCTCTGTACAGCATTGACTTAGATGAGCCATTTGGAATGGGAGTCATACTGGGGTTGCTGGGATTTTGATTTCTCCATATGTAGCTTAAATTTTTTATAATGAGCACCAATCCTTAGAAATAAAAATACTAAAGACTTTTGAGGGGAAAATCCACTAGGTGTCCATCTAGCTGTGGGGCCTGCAGTGTGGAGAAGGGAGGCAGTACCTTTCCAGCCTGCCAGGTGCCAGGTGCTGGCTGGACCAGGTGGGTAATAGAAGGGAGCCTCTCTGCTCACTCTCAGGGGAGACTAGGCAAAACCAGTTGGCCTCAGGTGTTCTGGAGCCCTCTGGGGGAGGGGAGAAGGGCACATCTGTGGCCACAACCTGGCATGTCAGCACCATCTAGTGGGTATATTAGGGACAGTCACCCATGATTCCCTTCTGGGAAAAGAAAAAATCAAAGCAGATTTTTAAAAATGCCACCCTGACCACTGGAATTTAGGAATGAATTCTCTGGGCTCTGCAGTGAGCCAGTCAAGCATGGGGCATGAGGGCACTTGCTGTGTGCTTTGAAGCTGGCGTGCAACTGGTGGGCCCAGGAGAGGGCAGAGCCATTGTGATTATTTACAAGTCACACCTATTCTAGCTGGTCTGAGCCTGTGCCACCCATTAGAAAGCATTCTGAGTGCCACCACTGTTCTTGTGTATTTCCTCTTTAAGCAATAATAAATAGGAAACATAGCACTAGCATTTCCCATATGTGCATTATGTGGCATTTGTGTAGGTGTGTTCCTCTGTCTCGCCTTCACAATAACTGGTAACACAACACTACAGAGTCCATGTGACCCTTTTGCAGATGGGACAACCCAGGCAGACATGCTGAAGGCACAGTTTCAGCAGAGAGTGAGTCAGACAGGAACTGATCAGCTTGTCTTAGTGTGAGCACAGTCATCTCCCTGGTCCCCAGCTGTGGGGAAGGGCTCTCCCCCAAGGGCCAGCGCAGAGACTGGCAAGGCCATTTGTTGGCAAGAACTCTCTGTCATTTCCAAACAGAAATAGAAGGCTTGTAGAAGGCTTCTGGAAGCCACAGTGCTCATGGACAGCTCCCACAGCCACAGCTGCATGCCATGATAAACAGCCTAGTTCACCTGCCAACAGTCAAATGGGTCTTTTGGTTTTTAAGAAAACCACTGTCTCCAGACTGGCTCTCCTGATGATTCGCCACCTTAAAGGTGGTGTCACATAGAACCTGGAGTCCCTCGCATAATTGCTCCTAAAGTTGTCACTCAGGCCTCATCGCCCAGAAAACTGAATGCTCCCAGGGTAGAAGCCATTGATGAATGTGTCGCATGATGGCCATTTTGTGGGTGGGTCATAAATATTACTGCTACTGACACAGCCCTGAGGAACACGTCCTCGCATTTGTGCACAGTAATATTTATGACTCACTACAGACACGTGCTGAAAAGATGCTCAGCTGGGCACAAGCATGGCACCCATGTGGCACCCATGTGGCACCCACTCTGCTGCAAGTGTAAACACCAGCTGCACAAGCTTGTGGCTCCACCAACAAGAGTTGTTATTTCTGGCCATGTGTAAAGTGAGCTCACTGAACACACATTGTCCTTGACAGTTTGAAATGGCTCCTTTTACCTGTGAGTGGGTGTGAGTGTGATGACAATATTAGATGAAAATAATAAAAACTAAATATTATTAACTGCATGCAATATGCAGGCCAGTGTACAAAGACTGCCTGTAATGTCTCAATCCTCAGGAAACTCCACTAATTGACTGGGGTCCTGAGCGTGATCACATCTGACACCAGTGCCCTCCCTCCACAGCACTTTCCAACTACAGATGGCTACACCATGAGTGCCACTGAGTGAAGATCATCCACGTGGGAGCGCCCATGGCCACTATGTGCACAGCACACAGCAGGATCATGGCCTTGTGTGGTGTCAAGACGCTCAGCCTGCACCAGCATGGAGAAAACAGGACAATGAGGTCGGTGACAGAGAGTGCACCTCACCCAAGTTGCAGGCAGCCACCCATGGGGGCAGCACCCAGCTCTATACACTGGCCTCTCCTCCAGTCACCAAGAAACTTATAGCCCCCTGGGTACAGTGGCAATGCTTGTAAAACACTGTTCAGATGACCTGCATCTTGACCACAGGGCACATACTGTCACCCAGCCCTTCATTCGCAGCCATGAAGTTGTTGGCAGCTTTTTCCCCCAATTCTGCTCTGTCCCCACCCTGGGACCTGACCCTGTGAGTGACATCTCAATTAGCCCAGCACCTGATTCTTGTGGCCCAATGAAGAACAATGTCACCACTGGTCAAAGAGGGCTGGAGTGCTTTTGGCAAAATCTCGTTTCCTGATGAGAAATGCTGAGAGTCAAGAACAATGTTCGCTAACAGCAACAGGAAAGCAGTCCTCTCCTCACCCACTGCCTCACACATTATGACAAGGTGGTAAAATTAAAGTTCAGCCAAAGATACTCTCTGTTGCAAATACTCAAATCCACCTGCATCACCATCCAAGCAGCCATAGACTCTGAAAATGATCATGGCTGGATTTGAAAACAACTTTATGTACAAACCAGGCACCAGGCTGGATTCAGCCTGTGCTCTGCAATTGACCAGCCCTGTTCTCCACTCCTGCTCTGGTCCCAGGCCCTGACAGGTAAACACATCTTGCTTCCCAGCAACTCTCGAAACTGGTGCCTTCCCAAGAAGAGAGCATGAAGCTCTCTGCTGAATTCCACCCTTGTAAGCTTCAGGAGGCTTTAGAACCAAAAGGGAATTGAGAGCTGGAGATGAAGCATGGGACAAAGGGCAAGGACGTGAGTGAAGATATTCCCCAACTGTGACCCAAGCTAAGTTGAGCTGGAGAATCTGCAGGAGAGCTCCCAGGGAGAGGGACTGCAAGGATGCCTCATCCTCCCTGAAATACACAACAGCCACCTCTGTTTCTTAGCAGCTGCTCTCTTACCAAGTTGAGACTTCACCACACCAAAATGGGGATCACTGCTGACAGGATCACATAATTTTCAAAACCTAAATGCCCTGGCACTTGGATTCAAGCACGAGGTACATTCATTCATTCAACAACCATCAACTGTGCCAGGCCTTGCTATGGGTGCCAAGGAGACAGGGATGGATGAAACTGACCAGGATCTTATCTTCTGGAAAGAGAGTCAGTAGATGACTCCAGCAATGGCCATTGGTGACATCTGTGAGTATCATGAAGTAGAAAGACATGGACAGAAACAGAAGAGCAGAGAAGGGCTGAGGGCTGCACAAACCAGTGTGGTCAGGGAAGGTGCCTCTCTAACTGCAAGGCACAGGAGAGGAACCACCCCATGGAGAGGTAGGGAACATGTGTTCCAGGCAAAGGACACATGTTAGGTTCTCAAGATGGGGGAGTAAAGGTAGATTAATTAATGAATAGGGTTTTCATCTGTAATTGGCTCAACTCTGGTATCCAACATGAGTGACAAATGATCCAAAGCAGCCACAGATTTCCCCAGAACACCTGTGTGTGAGGTCCCAGCAGGAAGTTCAACTCAGTGCAGAATGTACCTGATCATTTCCAGGACAGAAGAGCATGGAGTTCATGGCCCTCCCATAGACCCACAGCACCCTCCTTTTTATGAACTGTAATATCATCCATGACTCCATCCTCATGTGTGGTCCCTGGGCCTTAGTTGTGGACAGAGTTTCAGCCAAACACAGGGAAAGAAACCCAACCACTTTCTGACCCATGAAGCAAAACAACAGGCAGTTTGGTGGGCACTGGGATCCTGTCTAAGTTAATCTGGGCAGTTGCCAACCAGATTCTTTTGGTCTTCCTGCACTTCAAAGTTTGCCAATCCCAGGCCACCAGGGGTGTCTCAAAGCAAAGCCAATTGATGAGGGTCTGGTAACTGCGCACACAGAACTCTGTCCCCAAACACACCCTACCATACATTTCAATAAAACTATCTTCCCTCAGCACAACACTTGGTCCTGACATGCACAAAGATGGAGACAACAAATGAAGAGGGCTCCCCAGGAAACCATTCCACAGTCTCCAAAAATGAAAAGGGATTTACACAGTAGGCCTACATAGTTTCAAGGAGGCACTATGGAAAGCAGGTGAATGAAATGCAATTTTTTATTAGTTGTTCAAAACATTACAAAGCTCTTGACATATCATATTTCATACATTTCATTCAAGTGGGTTATGAACTCCCATTTTTACCCAGTATACAGATTGAAGAATCACATCAGTTACACATCCACGTTTTTACACAGTGCCATACTAGTTCTGCTTGAAATGCAATTTAAGAATATTTTTCTTGTTTAAACAACATGTACCAAGTGCATGAGAGAGAACAGATGACATTCTGCTTTATGACATTGGAGTAATCAAAGTATTCAAAGAAAACTTCTCTGTAACTCTTCTCCTAAAGCCATAATTGGGCACCATTGCAAGACAGATGATGCCCACAAAGGTCCTCTGGCTGATAAAGACCTCAGAAATGACCAGCTTTCTCATGAAGTCGTCAACTGGGTACGCCACTTGCCAGTTGATTTGCTGCGTCCCAGCAAGACCACTGCTGTTGTCGATGCCAAAATCCACTTGTAGGATCTCATAGACTGAGCAATTTGCTCTGGAAAACAAACACATATTGAAGTTCAGTTTGAAGAACATAACTCAGCATAATGTCAAGAACACAGTAAATGGCCCATTCCCCTTTGTCAACAAAGAAAATGATTGTTACCTTCGACCCACACATGGCAGTGTTCACACAACCTGGCCCACAGCTGCCTGTCTGTGGCACCATCTCAGGATGAGCTTTCAGGATCGTCTTTGGACAGAAGACTGCTCCTCACTGAATGAGAAGCTGCAATGGATTCCTTCCCAGAACATGGTGCCAGTTCCCTCCCCTGTCCAGTCAAGGAGGGAGGTGCCACTTTCTCAGTGAAGGCCACCTTATAGCCAACATCAACCACCTCTGCAAAGGCCCATTGACCAAAGATCAGGAAAACAAGTTCTGGAGAAGAGAATGTGGGCCTGTCTTTGGAGGGGCCTCTATTGCCTAGGTCCATGTGCTAGATGGCCGCTGGAACTGTAGGATCTGCTGCCACTGAGCATTCCATCCAGTGGGTCAGGGAGCTGCAGGATGGGGACCCATGTAGGGACCCCTTTACAAGCATCTTCAGAGCCTCAGGCAGTGGTCCAAGCACAGGCTTTGGAGTCAATTGCTTTGACCACAAACTGGCTGTGGGACCATGAGAGTGGCTGAATTGGGCCTCCACTCAAACAGCTGTCAAGTGGGAATAATGACAGGTGTCCACTTCAAGGACTGAGTTTTCTATTTTTTTTTAATTTTTTTTAAATTTTTTATTGTTGGATGTTCAAAACATTACATAGTTCTTGACATACCATATTTCACACTTTGATTCAAGTGGGTTATGAACTCCCATTTTTACCCCGTATACACATTGCAGAATCACATCGGTTACACATCCACTGATTTACATATTGCCATACTAGTGTCTGTTGTATTCCTCTGCCTTTCGTATCCTCTACTATTCCTCCTTCCCCTCCCCTCCCCTCCCATCTTTTCTCTCTACCCCATCTACTGTCATTCATTTCTCCCCCTTGTTTTTTCCCTTTCCCCTCACTTCCTCTTGTATGTAATTTTGTATAACCATGAGGGTCTCCTTCCATTTCCATGCAATTTCCCTTCTCTCTCCCTTTCCCTCCCACCTCTCGTCCCTGTTTAATGTTAATCTTCTTCTCATGCTCTTGCTCCCTACTCTGTTCTTAGTTACTCTCCTTATATCAAAGAAGACATTTGGCATTTGTTTTTTAGCGATTGGCTACCTTCACTTAGCATAATCTGCTCTAATGCCATCCATTTTCCTGCAGATTCCATGATTTTGTCATTTATTAATGCAGAGTAATACTCCATTGTGTATAAATACCACATTTTTTTTATCCAATCGTCTATTGAAGGGCATCTAGGTTGGTTCCACAGTCTTGCTATTGTGAATTGTGCTGCTATGAACATCAATGTAGCAGTGTCCCTGTAGTATGCTCTTTTTAGGTCTTTAGGGAATAGACTGAGAAGGGGAATAGCTGGGTCAAGCTGGTGGTTCCATTCCCAGCTTTCCAAGAAATCTCCATACTGCTTTCCAAATTGGCTGCACCAATTTGCAGTCCCACCAGCAATGTACAAGTGTACCCTTTTCCCCACATCCTCACCAGCACTTGTTGTTGTTTGACTTCATAATGGCTGCCAATCTTACTGGAGTGAGATGGTATCTTAGGGTGGTTTTGATTTGCATTTCTCTGACTGCTAGAGATGGTGAGCATTTTTTCATGTACTTGTTGATTGATTGTATGTCCTCCTCTGAGAAGTGTCTGTTCAGGTCCTTGACCCATTTGTTGATTGGGTTATTTGTTTTCTTATTGTCTAATTTTTTGAGTTCTTTGTATACTCTGGATATTAGGGCTCTATCTGAAGTGTGGGGAGTAAAGATTTGTTCCCAGGATGTAGGCTCCCTATTTACCTCTCTTATTGTTTCTTTTGCTGAGAAAAACTGTTTAGTTTGAGTAAGTCCCATTTGTTCATTCTAGTTATTAACTCTTGTGCTATGGGTGTCCTATTGAGGAATTGGGAGCCCAACCCCACAGTATGTAGATCATAGCCAACTTTTTCTTCTATCAGACGCCATGTCTCTGATTTGATATCAAGGTCCTTGATCCATTTTGAATTAACTTTTGTGTATGGTGAGAGAAAGGGATTCAGTTTCATTTTGTTGCATATGGATTTCCAGTTTTCCAAGCACCATTTGTTCAAGATGCTATCCTTCCTCCATTGCATGCCTTTAGCCCCTTTATCAAATATAAGATAGTTGTAGTTTTCTGGATTGGTTTCTGTGTCCTCTATTCTGTACCATTGGTCCACCCTCCTGTTTTGGTACCAGTACTATGCTCTTTTTGTTACTATTGCTCTGTAGTATAGTTTGAAGTCTGGTATCGCTATACCGCCTGATTCACACTTCCTGCTTAGCATTGTTTTTGCTATTCTGGGTCTTTTATTTTTCCATATGAATTTCATGATTGCTTTATCTACTTTTGCAAGAAATGCCATTGGGATTTTGATTGGCATTGCATTAAACCTATAGAGAACTTTTGGTAATATTGCCATTTTGATGATGTTAGTTCTGCCTATCCATGAACAGGGTATATTTTTCCAACTTCTAAGATCTTCTTCTATTTCTTTCTTTAGGGTTCTGTAGTTTTCATTGTATAAGTCTTTCACCTCTTTTGTTAGGTTGATTCCCAAGTATTTTATTTTATTTTTTTGAGGATATTGTGAATGGAGTGGTTGTCCTCATTTCCATTTCAGAGGATTTGTCGCTGATATACAGGAATGCCTTTGATTTATGTGTGTTGATTTTATATCCTGCCACTTTGCTGAATTCATTTATTAGCTCTAATAGTTTCTTTGTAGACCCTTTTGGGTCTGCTAGGTATAGAATCATGTCACCTGCAAACAGTGATAATTTAAGTTCTTCTTTTCCTATTTTTATGCCTTTAATTTCTTTCATCTGTCTAATTGTTCTGGCCAGTGTTTCAAGAACTATGTTGAACAGAAGTGGTGAGAGAGGGCATCCCTGTCTTGTTCCAGATTTTAGAGGGAATGCCTTCCATTTTTCTCCATTCAGAATGATGCTAGCCTGAGGCTTAGCATAGATAGCTTTTACAATATTGAGCTATGTTCCTGTTATCCCTAGTTTTTCTAGAGTTTTGAACATAAAGCGGTGCTGTACTTTGTCAAATGCTTTTTCCTCATCTATTGAGATGATCATAAGGTTCTTATCTAAGGTTTCTAATTTTTGATATGTTGTTCTCCTGAAAGACTTTAAAAATGATTCCTGGCTCCATATATATATATATATATATATATATATATATATATATATATATATATATATATATATATATGATTTGATATAAGTCTGTCTATATATGTGTTTGTGATTAAAAAAAAAATCTTTTCATAAAATAAGGTATAGATGACCAAATTACACAAGATGTTCCTGAGAGACATACTAAACCTTCCCTGTGTTCTTTCAGTTTTCAGTTAACCCTTTAATTAGAAGGAGAGGAGAAGCTAACACCAAATGGTGGTGAGGAGTGGCAGTTGCACTGGCTAGTTGCAGAGGTGCTGCATGGCCTGGTGAGTACTGGCCGGCAGATGCCTCCTTCTTCTCAGCTCAGGTGTGAAGTATAAGACCTCTGGAAATTACAGTCTGATTCATGTCCCATGAACCATGATATGCTGGCTGTCTTAATCAGCATTGTGTTTTGGTTCCATGGCCAATGGTTAAATATTAACAAAAAGCAACTGTGTTCATCAAATTGATTGACATGGTGGCCCTCCCCAGTTTCATTAGTGATTGCTTCCATTTGGATCTGGGTGGTCCCCAGAGGCCAGGTGTTGATGGGGTTCCTAGTCTGGTGTTCATGGGGTCGGGAACCTTTGGGGACTTTGTAGAAGGCTCTAGACCATGGGCCTTGAGTGAGGCTGCAGAAAGCCCGCTTTCTCCTCTTCTTTGTTCAGGGAAGGAGTGAGTGGACATTTTCTCTACCCCACGCTGTCTGCCACAGGGTGCTAACTCACCACAAGCCCCCAAACCTGACGACAGTCTAAATCCTCAAAAACTATACGCCAACAAACCCCTTCTCTCTGCAAGTTGATGTCTCAAGTGTTTGCTCCAGTAATGGAAACCAGTGAACTGTCACCATGTTGTCTGGACTACAGCAGCAAAGAAAAATCCCAGAAGGGATCTGGGGATGGATTCCAGATTTCCAAACATGGTCACCTTTCCCAGCGCACCTTGCACCATGGCAACAGCATGGGGAGGGCCTGTCCTCTGCAGAAAGCCTGGGCTTTGCTTCCCCTCTTCCCTGTGGACAACAGAGCCTCCCTCTTCCCCAACCACAGTGCTCAGAAGAGGAGGGCTTTGAACTATGGGTCCTGGTGGCTCACCTCCTGTGGTCTAGGTCTAACAGCCAGACAAGTCAGGGAAACACTTGCCCCCACTGGCCAAAGGCACATGGCTTCCATGCAGAGAGCCATGTCCTCTGTCTTGTTCCCTTGGCTTCAGCTTATCTGTTCTGAACCTTTCCAATTTGCTTGTTTTTCTAAACTTTTCTTTTTTGGCAACACAACACTTTGTCTTCTGGTTTCATCTATATTACTCACATTCCCTCAGGATGAGTATTCATTACAATATTTTAAATTAAGACCTGCACTGCCCTCCTAGCTGTGTGCATCAGGGATCCCCACACAACACGTGTAATTCTTATCACAGGATTTCAGGCAATTTGTACATTATATTCTATTAAAAACTCAGTTCCACTCAAGGTTGTCACAACCCAGGGATCACAGTTTCCTGCTGGATGATATGCTGAGATACATTCACACATTCCTGTTAGCAGCAAGTTTCTTCCACAGGCCTGTGTTTCACATCTCATTTGATATAAAAATGCAACAGAAGACATAAAAAGAAGCAGTTACTTATTTACATTATGGAATGGATTCTAGAGGGATACTAGATAAGCATAAATTAGCACACCACAGCCACAATCCCTGCCCTTCTTCAGCCCTGGGTGCTGAGAGCCATAGCCAATTAGGAATGACACATGGCAATTTTGCCAGAACCAAGTGGTTGAGAGGTGATGCCAGCAAGCCATTGAGATGATAATGGTTATGTTAAGGTGTGTATTCATTTGTATATTAGACCCCTGCTGTCTGCCTCCACCTGCTACTTTGGAGTTCTCCTGGGGATTCCTGGGGAGGTTGCTTTGGTTGGGGAAGTGCCAAAAGCGGGATTTCTGCAGGAGGGATTTCCGGTTGGTGTGTGGCATTCTCGGGAGTGCAGAGAATAAAGGAGTTTCTGTTTTGAACCTACACGACTCTGTGGCGGCTTGGTTATTTTGTGCCCAACCAGACTGCAGCACCTGGGGAGGAGGGTGAGGCCAGGAGCTGTCAATCACACAGCTGTTTCTCAGTCACTTTTAAGAACTGCAGACTCTGCTCTTAGAAAACAACAGTGACAACCACCTCCAAGAACTTGTGTGGTTGTCTGCATTTGAAACATTACCGTTTGACCAAATATTTCAACAAAATTCCCTCTGAATGAAACCTGGACACCATCACCTACCCAGTGTCCCAGGATGCAAGGGCAGATGGCACCCACAGCATGCTCTGGGGGTATCTGGGCCCCTGACCCTGTGGTGACTGTCTGGCTCACTCTCACTCAAGTCCCCATCAGAATCCATGGCCCCCCAGATCCCCCCCACCTTCCATCCAGGCCTTCAGCTGAGGTTGATGGGAACCCCTGACTTCAGGGCTGGCTATGACAGCTGCATAGGGGATCACATGTCATAGTTATATCCCTAGGGCCAGGGATAACCAGGACCTGTGCTGGACCTGTCTGGGAAGAAAAGCTTCTATCAGAGTGACCACATCAGCAGATAGATGCAGATGTAGTCAGTTTACACCATCCTCCTCCAGGATGGTGTCCCATCCAGCAGGACACATCAACTTGGGCAGCGAACCTAGATGGGGAGGAATGAAGGGACAAGAGACACAGAAGGATGACAGCAAGACAGGGGTCTGATCAAGCTGCAAACTTATTGTTCACACAGGGCTATTTATATGCTGGGGATGGGGAAGCTCTCTAATCAACAATTGCTGGATGTGGGTGGTAAAACTGCCAGGTGCAAGATGTCTGATGATCCTGGTAACCGCAGGATGTTCCAGGGAGATAGGTGGCTGCAGGATGCAGCCCAGGCAGGATGTCTCCCAGGGGGCTGTCAGGCTAATCTTTGAAGGAGAATTTCCTTCTATTCCCTGACAGGATGGAGAGCACCTGAGAGGAATACAACCATGGGAAGATGGGGACAGGCTCTGAGGAGAAGGTTGGAGCCCCAATCCAACACTCCTTGTGCCTGTCCACCATGAACTCAACCTGCCTGAAGACCTTCATTGTTACAGGACCAAATGGACAAAACCACCTGATAAACCAAGCACTCGAGAGGAACTTTTCCACCAGGAATATGCACAGCAGTGCTGTGTGTTATGGTTTGGGTCTGGAAAGTCCCCCAAAGTCTCATGCACCTAAAGGCTTAGTCCCCAGTGCAGCAATGTCCAGAGGTTTGGCTCATAGGAAATGATGCCATCCCCACGTCCTGATCTCCTCAGTGGAATAATGCAGCAGATGGATTTAAAATGGGAATAGCTAATTGGGAGTGGGACCCCGTTGGAGGAAGGTTTTCACTAGGCATGTGGCCTGAGAAGGTTCATCTCATCCCCAGCTCCTGCCTTCTCCACTCCCAAGGCCTGGGACTGAGCAGCTCTCCTCACCACACCCTCTATCAATGATGTTCTGCCTCACCTCAGGAAAAGAGCCATCTATTTGACCAGCCATGATCTGAAGCCTCTGAAATGGTCAGACAAAGTAAACCTTCTTTCCTCAGCGTTGTAGGGGTCAAGTATCCTGGTCAGAGTAATGAAAAGCTGCATCACAAACTGTGCAAAACAGAATATAGTCACAGCCCTTGACAGACGCCAACTCTGAAGAGTACTATTGGCCACTCTCCCCTCTTCATTTCCTGATGGCAGAGACCATCTCCCTATACAAAGCCCAAAATATTACCCAACAGGTACTTCCAAAGAGAACCTGCTTCTTGGGCAAAGGCAGAGATCCCAGAGCTTATTGATGAGATCTGAAGGGAAGACTCCACTGGAGACTGATTGTAGAAGAAGACACTTAGGACAAGTCCTGCTCCTTTTCAACCCCTGAATATTTCTGGGTGAGTTTACAATGCCTGGAAGAGCTGCAGCCATCTTGTGACAGTAAGGGTCCCGCGAAATGTCGGAGAAAGAGACCACCAAGTGACCACTCATGCAATTGGCAGAAGGGGGATTTATTGAACCAGCATGCTGTGGCTCCATGCCCACTCAAGAAGGGAAAGCATCCCAGAGCCCCGAGCAGGGGCTGAGCACTGCTTAAGTACACTTTTTGGGGAGGGCAGAGGGCTTTGTATACATCAGAACAAATCATCATGAGGCGCGGGAAAATTGAACAACAACTCCTAAACATGATTAGTTCATTCATTGGCGGGAACAGGTCAGGCTGGAGTGATAGGTCATTCCTAAGGAGGGGGTTACATTTAAACTGATTGGTCCAGGCCCTGCAATGCCTATGTGTGACCACACAGAGCCCTTATTAAACAACCAAATAGTTAGGGGAATTATTTACTGGGCAGTTCCAAGCATTGTCTTAACAGCTACAGAAATTTCAGGTTTTGCAGGTAGCATAGAAACCTAACAATACCTAATCCTTTCCATTTTAACTCAGACCTTGCACCTTAGAAACTTTACAACACCCGGTCTTTTACCCTTTAACTTTTACGCTTTAACTTCAATTTCTTTTACCCTTACATGACCATGAGGAGATAAGGTATAGGATGGTGGTCAGTTCTCTGGCTGGAATGGAGTAGAAGGACAGAAACACTGAGCAGACATGTGGTACCAGTGTGTTACCAATAACAGGACCAACCATCTATGAATTGCTTGTGACATGAGATGACCAAATTTTTTTGTAGCAGCCATCTGTGGGCAGATGATCTATTACTTGCAGCTGAATCCCCTGAGCTAATATTAACCATTCAGGAATTTGGTGTGCTCAAGACTTGGAGTGCTCAGAATTTGGGTATGTTCAAGATTTGGGGATTCTCTGGACTTGGGGTGCCCAGCATTTGGGGGTGCTAAGCAGATAGACATAGATTTCCAGGGACATTGTGGTCACCTGAGGCTGCTGGAATGAGTTTGAAGGGAGAGGTGTCCAAATCACCTAGTCAGTGCTTCCTAACAGGCTTCTGACCAGCACTCATCTGAGCCCCTCTTGCCCCTGAAAGAGCAGGCAGAGGGAAACTGCAGCTGATGCTGTCAGGGTCACAAGGAAGGGGCACCCACACCATTCCAATCCAGGGAACAGGCTGTCCCCACCATGCACACACCTGCCAAAGCTCCTGTGCCCGTGGTCCTCAAAGATTCTAATAGAGAAGAAAGGAAAGAGAAAAGACTATGACAATGCAGGGTGACAGAGCAGTTGCCCGAGGGGCTCGTGTGCCCAGATGAGGAGCTGGTGCCTCACCCAGGGTGAGGCCTGAGCTGCGATGGTGTCTGCACAGCTGTCATAGTCATTAACCTGAAAAACTTTGCTCCACAAGATGAAGATGCTTGCTCCACACATGGGAGAGGGGCAGGGGCTGAGACTTCAGGCAAGGGATCCTGTCTCCCACCAGGTGTCCTGATGCAACATCATCAGTGAGGACCTCTCTCTGCAGCACAGCTGAGCACAGCCCACATACCTGAGGCTCGAGCCCCAGCTGGAGAAGAGAGGCTGCCAGCCAGCAGTGCCAAGGACCTAGCTTAAGACCAAAGACATGCACCAGTCCCAGGTGTAACATCAGAGTAATGACTATTTAGGTGGCAAGGAACAATGACCAAAAGCCAGAGCTTCCCTCTGTCTGCCATAAAATGTCCACTTTCCTCTCACCTCTTATGTCAGTTCTGCTTTTCCCACTACCTTCATCAACCCTTAGTTAAAAACAATAAAAACAGCAATAATAAAGATGATCTGAAACTAGATATTATACCTTGCACCGTGATAAATGTGAACTCAGTGGCTCTGGAGACCATCCACCTCATTAGGCCTTTGTGCATGAAGAGCAAAAGGACCAAGCTCTGCCTCATGTTTCCTGCACCACAGCCCTTCAGAAGCCTGGCTACTGGGCTGGGAAGAGCACATCTCCTCAGTGGAGCTGCATCAGTCTAGACTCCACATCCAGCCCTGGGTTCCCACACAGTCCCCAGTCCCTCAACTGCCTTGGGCCTCGGGCCTCTCAGCATTCACCTGCCCTGGGTGTGTGGTGGCTCACACAGGCCAGGGTAGCAATCATCTGGGTGCTGCTGTGGTCCATTGCCCACTGGTCTCCATTGCTAGTTCTAAAGTCTGTGATCTTCACACCTGCTGCCACCTTAATTCTGTGAGGTAAGAAACAACATGTATAGGAACATGTATAAGAAAACATGTATAAGAACATGTATAAGAAAACATCCCAGGTCGACTCTGCAGGCCAACATGACCCCATAGTGTGGGCATACTGTCCTCCCCCAGGAGACAGGAAGAACACTGTGAGTGGCAGATTAAAAAAAATGAAAAAATGTTCAACATCTCTAGCAATTAGAGAAACACAAATTAAATCTACACTGATAGTTCATCTTACTCCAGTCATAACATTAATTGTCACAAATACAAGTAATAATAAATGTTGGCAAGGATGTGGAAAAAAGGCACACTCATACATTGCTGGTGGGACTGAAAATGGGTGTAATCACTCTGGAAAGAATTATGGAAATTCATAAGAAAACTTGGAATGCAACCACCATTGGACCTAGTCATCCCACTCCTCAGCTTATACACAAAGGACTGAAAATCAACACACTACAGTGACATCATCACATCAATGTTTATAGCAGCTCAATTCACATTAGCTCAGCTATGAAAACAACTTGGTGCCCTTGACCAGATGAATGGACAAAGAAACTGTGTCGTATATACACAATGGAATATTACTCAACCATAAAGAAGAATGAAATTATGGAATTTGCTGGTAAATGGATGGAACTATATACTATCATGCTGTGTGAAATAATCCAATCCCCCCAAACAAAATGCTGAATGTTCTCTCTGATATGAAGATACTAACACAAAATAAGGCAGGGGGAGGGAAGAAAAGACACAATTTACATTAGACAAAGGGGAATAAAGCAAAGGGATGGTGATGAGAATAGGTAAGACAGTAAATGAAATGGACATGACCTTTTTATGTTCAAATATAAATACATGACTGGTGTATCTCTACATCATGTACAAACACAAAAATGGGAAGTTACACTCCATGTATATATAATATTCCAAAATACATTCTACTGTCATTAGTAACTAAGTAAAATAAAAAATAAAAAAATGAGATTAAAAAATATTAATAGCAATGACTTTCCCAGATAATAAGTGCACCTCTAGGTGGTGAGAGGCAAACATTTGTGCAGCATAGACATTTAATTTTTTAACAGTTATCTTTACCTTATTTGCTTAGTAAAATGCACACCATAGCAGAAAACCTAAGGTGGAGACTTAAGGTGGAAATGAGATATGAGATATGGGGACACATGAAGAGGCATGATGAAGAAGGATGCACAAACACTGAAGTTCCACCACTACAGGTGATGACATTAAGAGACATGCACATATATCTACATGCATACAGATGCTGAGAGCCACAGCCAAGTCTGTATGGTCCTTGGCATTTGGCCAACAGTATTGATTGACAGGCGAGGCATTACTATCCGCCTCTGCCGCAACTTTTGAGTTCTCGCACTATTTTGGAGTTCTCGTGGGGATTTCTGGGGATTCCCAGAGAGTTCCCATTGGTTGGGGAAGTGCAGGAGGAGGGATTTCCGGGAGAGATATTTCCGGCTGGGGGTTCCTGGACGAGCCGCGTGGCATTCGGGAGGATTCCCTGGGAGCTGTGTGAAGTGTTTTCCTGCAGTTCAAAAATAAAGTTTGTTCCTGCTTCAGTGGCTCATGATTTGTGCCCAGCCAGACTGTGACATACAGATTTTTTTTTTGAAAATGATATGAATTAATACTTACATGGGGGTTTAGGAAAGATTTTAATCACCATGGAAGTGAACTGACTTTTACATGTTTCATGGCAGGGGGTAGAAACAATGTAAGCAGACACATTTAAAGCTTCAACTTATACATAATATCTATTCACATTTCAAAACAAAGCATATGAGCACTGCCATTCAGAGACACAGAAAGTAAAATGACTAAGGATCAGGATGCACAATAATCCCATAGGGTAGAAAGTGGATATCTGGGAATAGAAATACAATCTACCAAAGACAGCTATCCATGTCCTATAATTGAGAAGATATAGTACACTCTGTTTCTGTTTACCTTCAGAGATCATATCTAGGGGCCATGAAAATGGAGAAAACACTTTGCCTGTGGACTTCCCAAGCTAATGAGATTACCATGGAACCTCAATCATGAAGGATGACTCTTGATCTCTGGAGTCATTACTGCTGAGATGCAGATAGTTGGGTGATCTCCATGTTCATTTCCTCCAATGTGTTTTGGTCCTTCACAATATCCTAGAAATTCAAATTTGTGTTTAGTTTCTTAACTTTAAAAAGATGGTTTCATTTAGTGTTCATAGCCAGCTACCAATGACCTCACTATGAATTACAATGCATCATGGGCCTTTCAGAAGCACTCTCAGATCTTTTAAGACTTCTGATGTTGAAGATTGTTTTTCTTGCCATTTTTTGAGCAGTTTGGGGTATCAAAATAGGGAACATCCTTGGATTAATGTTATAACTGTACCTAGCAATAGAGATATATGTGCAATAGGCATGTTTATTTTTCAAACCCAGGCTTTGTCAAGTTAGAGTATAAGATGGCTTCGGATTCTTATCAACTCAGAAAAAGCAGAAGGTCAGAGACAGTTCTTTGGATTTCAGTGTAGGCTGAATCATGAGGAACACTGAGGCTTCCTGTAATTTTATTATTGAGATAACATGCTCCCTATATAAAAATTTGTCAGGAAAACTAAATTCCAGCACTAGTAAACTCAAAAGCTTCAGTAAATAGCTAGGAAAACCCTTATAACTAACCAATCTAAAAAGACCAAGAGGTTTTATCAGTTTTGTTCACATATAACCTGATCTTAAAACTTGAACCAGTAGAAGACACTCCATCTATGGATACAGAAGGAAGGAGAACATAGAAGTTGGGAGAAAGTTGGGGAGGAATGAAAGCACTCTCATTGGGCAGCCAGGGCAATGTGGGAGACCACAATGTGTCGATCTTGTTTGCAATCAGGTCTTAGCATTTCTGGCTTAATATTTTCAAAATACTCCTGCTCTTTTCCATTATGTGCCTTGGTTTAATTGATTTCTGTTCTTTCTTGACTTTTTTCTTTGCATTACATATTCAGTTACATAAATATAGAACCTAGTTGGTTGTTAAATCCTGAAGTAATTGAATACTATCAATTCCCTTGGCAAGCTCACTGAGGCTTACCTGATATTGTTCTAGGAATGTACTAGTTTCCTACTGTGTAGAAAATAGTATAATTTTCTTATACTTTATTTATAAAGCAATTATATAAGAGTATGTGCTCTCTCCCTGTGTTTGTGCAAACTTCTTTGTTGTTTCTAATGGGGAAACAATGGGATCAAAACTGCCTTCTTGCTTTGTTCCACATGATTGTGCTCAGTATTTATTTGCAGAAAGCTTACATGATAAGGTACCTTTTCAGAAACTCTGTCCCTTGTCTGTTTTGAACAACTGAAAAGAAGAAATGAAAAGGTACAGAGTAGATGTAGATAAACTTGTGTTATTTATGTTAAGATATTTTTCTAGGTGATGTGTAAAATATTATAAGTCAAAATCTTGTCATAGTCACTGATATTGTTCCAAAAAACTTAAACTGAAAAAGTGTAAGCAAGACCTAGGATATAATGCGGGAGGATCTAATGAGTTTCATTATTACCATTCTGCAATTTGAAGGCTGATGCTCATTTTTAATAAATTTTGCTAATCTAAAGGAGAAACTGTCCTTCTGATAGTCACATAGGAAGTAACTAAAGTGAGAAACATCATTACATTTTTAGTTAGCCTAAGACACTCTTAGACTTGATTATTCTCCCTGCTAAACACAGAACTTACCCAGAGGTTTAACCATTATTCTAGGTGATAATTCAGAGTCCCAGTATGTTTTCTATGAACAGAACCTGTTGAATGGTGTCTGCACATTGCAGTTTTTCTATGACATGCACATACCATATCATGGGTCTGTCATTTGGGTTAACTGATTTTTTCCTTGGATTTAGATTTTTTTCCAGGTCTTTCTTGTGGAACATATTCAGGGGACAAGGAGGAAAGAGCCCATTTTCAGCAAGATGTAAAACAGGAGTCACACTTTCATGTGCTGCTATCTATGAGATATTCATTTGTTTCTCTATAGCAAGAGTTATTAACCTGTGTCCTTAGGTGTTGTAGAATTCACTGAAATAATATTTAAATTTTTTGAGAGAACATATTTTTTCTAGGAGGACAGTCTACTTCAACACAGTCTCAAAGAGGGACTGTGACCAAAGTAAAGGATCATTGTGCTTCAAGTTAGCTAGATATATTTCCCTCTCTTTCCTGGTAAATCAAGGGGGAAGCTTCCTAGGAAACTGGCACTTTAACTGCATCTTTGTTGATGAACAGAAGGTGGCAGGCAGGCAGGGGAGCGGGTTTCATGTACAGAGACATCATGTCTGATAACTAGAGGATAGGAATGGAGGATGCTTAATTCCAGACTCATTTTATATTCTTGTTTAAGCTAAGACTGGGTTACATTAAGAACTCCCACTTAACCATAATTCCCTTCTGTTTGTATGATAGTGCTACTTATAGAATTCATGCATAGAATATTTTTTTACTTAGTAAACAAGCTAAAAACTTTGATCCTGTGATTTAAGAAATTTAATAATAACTAAAGAACTAGCTTATTAATATTGGAATTTATCAATAGCTCTCTTTTTATTTTACAATTTTTTAAAGATTTTTTTTGTACTAGGAATTGAACCCAGGGTGCTTAGCCACAGAGCCACAACCCCAGCCATTTTTATTTTTTATTTGAATATAGTGTTTCACTAAGTTTCTTAGTGCATCACTAAGTTGCTGAGGTTGGCTTTGAACCTGCCATTTTCCTGCCTCAGTCTCGTGAAGCTGTTGGGATTTCAGGTGTGCACTACAACACCCAGCAATGCCACTTTTTAAATGTGTCTTCCTAAAATTTTCAGATTTGCCTTAAAGATGCACCATTTCTAATGTTGTGAGTATATTGTACTCTGTCAGAATCTGTAGTGAATATGTTGAAGTCTTTTCTTACGTTTTTTGGTACTTGTCACTTTCCTGATGTATCTAGTCTGTCTTCTTTTGATCCTGTTTATGCATAAGCAGGCATGATGGGACTTCAGTCTTCTAATCTCTATTCATTACCCATGTGTCCATAGGTTAGTTAATTTCCATGAACTTCAGTGATTTCCTCTGAAAATGAGGATAATTACCTCCATTAAAGAAAGATAATTACCTTTCTAACTTTGGATGACTGTTGTGAGAACTGAGATCAAATCTGCATATTTAGTGTTTAGTAGACTCCTAGATTTTTAATTTTGTTTTGTTTTTGTTTTATTTTGTCACTAGGGATTGAACCCAGGAGTACTCTACCACTGAGCTACATCTTCAATCCTCTTTATTTTATTTTAAAAATTTGAAACAGACTCTCTCTAAGTTGCCAAGTATGGCCTTGAATTTGTAATTCTCCTACCTCTGTTCCCATACTCTCTGGGGTTTTAGGTGAGTGCCACTGCATTCTGTCTAGACACTAGTTTTATTACATTGTAACTTGCATAGACACCTTTCAGGACTGTTGTTTTGCAATTTTTCTGCAATATAGCAGCCTTTTCCTGGGAATAACAAAGCAGCAAGCATTGCTATAGAATTAACTTTTTTAAAAGGTTGTTTGAATTATCCTTCCAATTAAACTATTTAAACGATATTTTGGTACTGAGGATTGAACTCATGGGCACTTTACCACTGAGTTGCATGCCCACACCTTTTCATTGTTTATGTTGAGGCAGTCTCACTAAGTTGTTCAGGCTGGCCTTGAATTTGTAATCCTCCAGTCTCCCAAGTATTTGTCATTATAGATATACACCATCGTCTCCTGCATCTTTTTTTTTTTAATATTTTTAGCTGTAGAAGGACACAATACCTTCATTTTATTTATGTATTTTTTTGTGGTGCTGAGGATTGAACTCAGTGCCTCACATGTGCTAGGCAAATGTTCTGCCACTGAGCCACAAACCCAGCCTCACTGTATGTATCATTAGTATTCAGAAGTTTTTGTTCTCAAAGTGCCTTATCAATATTTTAAATATTATTTTCCTCATCCAGATTGTTGTGGATGTGTTTCTGTTTTACTCTTATTTTGAAGTATTAAAGCCTAGGTGCTAGATTTTATGATTTAATCTGTATTTTTTTTTTACTTAATTTACATTTAAATGAACATATGATATTACTTTTCTTAAGAAAAATGTATGCTTTTCCTCATTATCACTCTTTGTACTTCATTTCATTTTATGTCATGTAACATTACTTTTATGTCATTTTATTTTATGGTGCTTGACATTGAACCTAGGGCCTCCCACATGGTAGGCAACTACTCTACTACTTGGTTATTCCCCTAGCTGTTTTTAACATTATTATTATTTTTATTTCTGGGGAATGGGTACTATGGATTGAACTCAGGGGTATAAAAGCAGTCCTATTTTGTATTTTTGTATTTTTGTGAGTCAGGGTCTCACTGATTTGCTTAGCATCTCACTTTTGTAAGGCTGGCATTGAACTCACAATTCTCATTCCTCAACTTCCAGAGCTGCTGGAATTAGACATGGTCCTCCATGCCCAGCCTTTTATTTAAATATATATATATATATTTTTTATTTACTTTTTAGGTGTAGATTAACACAAAACAATGCCTTTATTTTTTTTTTTTTATGTGGGCTGAGGATCTAACCTGGGTCCCACCTGTGCCAGGTGAGTGCTCTACTGCTGAGCCACAGTCCCAGCCCAGCTTTTTATTCTTAATATCCAACTTAACTCTTTTGAAGTAACTTTAGGGTAAGAAAATATTGTGAGAGTTACTGATATAACCAGGACAGTACATCATGGAGCTACCCCATGAGGGATAAGACGCATAAAGATTTCCATGATACAAGTTAAAATATGGCAAATCTCAAAAGATAATTAAACTGGGATATAAATGTTGTTGTGTACTTTACATAAATTATCCCATTTAAGTTTCATGAAAATGTCAGTAGGCAGGTATTATCATTCATTTTACAAGTGAGGAAACTAACAGATTAGGTATCCCAGTAAGGTAGAGCAGACATTTGAGCAGACCCAGCACTTGGTGCTATGAATCTTCTTTTCAAGAGAGATTCTCTAAGTATCTAGAAGCACTGGAATGTCACCTTGTTCAGCAAAAATACATTTTTTATCTCAATCTGTTCTGAAGAAATTTATGGGTGGATATTAAAATGATAGTAATGAGGAGACATTTATAATGTTGACTCATAGTAAGAATCCCAGCAACATACGTGTATTCTTTTAGTATGCTTGTTAAGGTTATACTTTTTCA
Organism: Marmota flaviventris; assembly: GCF_047511675.1. Lineage (NCBI taxonomy): Eukaryota > Metazoa > Chordata > Mammalia > Rodentia > Sciuridae > Marmota > Marmota flaviventris. The sequence continues at coordinate 498,816 of NW_027288407.1, read as the reverse complement.
TTAGTATGTTGTACATTCAGAAAATAGACGGGAAATGTGATAAAAATCTATGAACTAAAGAGATATGTGAGAGACATTTAAAACTGCATGTTACCACTATGAAAAATTAGGAATCTTGGACAAGAGACAATAGACTTGTGAAATCATTGAATCAAGAGGAACAGGAGTTCCCTTGTTGGACTCTCCATTTAGTATTGGAATTCCCTGTACCTCTTTCTCTCCAGAAAACACTCTTTAATTTCTTTTGATGAGTGATTCAATCCACTTTTATTCATGGGACCAAAATCCACCTCACTTAGCCTTTTTCAGTGCAAATAAACATTTTTTACATGTTTGTGTATATACAAACCTGGATCTAGTCCTTCCAAAGAAATAGGACCTAATCTGTTTTCAATGGCACTATACTATGGACATGCATGACTTTATGTCATAACTATCATCCAAACTCATTAGGACCCTATCTTCTTGTAATACTTAAATGCATCCCCTACTTATGCTGCTCAGTTCTCTCCTTAGACTTCCTGCCCTATCTTTGGATTTCCAGATCACACTTCACATGCACCATTCTCATTTGATAAATGGATGAAATTACAGAAGATAATGCTAAGTGAATTTAGCCAATCCAAAAAGCAAAACAAAACAAAACAAATTCAGAATGTTTTCAGAATTTGGCTATAGGCACCACTTTTCCTCTGAATTTTCTCTGTAGCCTCAGAGTAAGAAGCTTTCCTGTTTGTAGGACAGCCTCTACAAAGGTGTTTCTTTTAATTTTTCAATAAATCTCTTTCCTTACTCACTAGTTTGCTTGACACACATAATTTTATAAGTACAAAAATAATGTAGTGGGATTCCATAATGTTTACAAATAAAACTAAAAGTTAAAAAGGTTATAACTTCCACTTTATTAAAATTTTCAAGATTTTTACATTGTAAAAGAAGATATTCTTTTTAGTTATTATTTAAGTATTTTTGTAGCATAGTATTTCTCAATTTATTGTCTATTATATTATATTTAGTTATTTAATGGTTTTTTGTTATTTGAAGAAATGCACCTAGAATATAAACAAATCTTTTTTTTTTTTCTTTTTCATATTTTGGATTTTTTCTTTCTTTTTTTTATTCATATATGACAGCAGAATATATTACATTTTTATTACACATATAGAGCACAATTTTTCATATCTGTGCTTGTATACATATTATATTCACACCAACTCATGTCTTCATACCTGTACTTTGAATAGTAATGATCATCACATTCCATCACCATTAATAACCCCATGCCCTCTCTCTTCCCCTCCAAGCCCTCTGCCCTATGTAGAGTTTGTCTATTAATCCCATGCTAACTTGCCCTATCCCACTATGAATCAGCCTCATTATATCAGAGATAACATTCAGAATTTGGTTTTTTGGATTGGCTAACTTTACTTAGCATTATCTTTTGTAACTCCATCCACTTACCTGCAAACGCCATGATTTATTCCCTTTTATTGCTGAGTAATATTCCATTGTGTATATATGCCACATTTTCTTTATCCATTCATCTATTAAAGGACATCTAGGTTAGTTCCAGAGTTTGATTATAGTGAAATGTGCTGCTATAGATATTGATGTGGCTGTGTCCCTGTAGTATGCTGTTTTTATGTCTTTTTGGTATAGACCAAGGAGAGGATAGCTGGGTCAAATGGTGATTTCTCATTTTTCCAAAAATCTCCATACTGCTTTCAATACTGTCTGCACCAATTTGTAGTCCCACCAGCAGTGTGTGAATGTATTTTTGCCCCACATCCTGGCCAGCAATTATTGTTGTTTGTTTCATAATAGCTGCCATTCTGACTGAAGTGAGATATCTTAGAGTAGTTTTCATTTGTTAGAGATGATGAACATTCTTTTTATATATTTGTGGATTGATTGTATATTCTTTTCTGATTAGTGACTGTTCAGTCCTTGTCCTATTTATTGATTTGGTTATTTTGGTATTTTGGTGCTTGAATTTTACAGTTTTTTATATACCCTAGAGATTAGTGCTCTATCTGATATGTGAGGAGTAAAAAATTTGCTACCAGGATGTAGGCTCTCTATACACCTCACAGATTGTTTTTCTGTTTGTGTGTTGTTTGTTTGGTGAGGAAGAGACTTTTTAGTTGAATCCATTCCATTTATTAATTCTTGGTTTTAAATATTTCTTAATGGTTTCTCAGACCTACATATGTTGTAGAATTTAGAAGGTGTGAGTAAGAATACTGTGAAGTGAAGTTTGTAGTTCAGGTAGAAATTGACCAGTGGCAGCAGCAGGTTGCTTTCCTCGCCCAATTTTCAGTCACAGAATGTGTTGTGTCCTAGATAAATTTAGCAGCTGCTTCCTGTCCATTGTGAACTGCCACTCTGGTCAGAGCCATGCATTTTGATTGGGATGAGCAGGAATTTTTTTGAAAAGATAAAATTTCCACAGACTTAAATGTGGACTTTTATAAGAGAGAACAGCTTGCTCTCTTTTGTGTGTGCATAATGGCCTTCTAGAATTCAGCCCCGGTGGCAATATTTAATCTTGCTGTGAATGTGGCCAATAGTGTTTTAAGGTACACTATTAAATTCTGAGATCACTGTGGTTCCATATGTAGTGTGATTTCAGGGCACGAATCAGAGAAATGGATCTTGAATCAAGGTTGAGGCCTTAGATATCTGAAAAAATACACAGTGAGGTATGTTTCTGAGCCTTATTTTCTGTGGCCAAAGTGTAAAAGATAACCAGAGCAGGTTGAATGTAAATAATTCTAAATTTCTTATAATAAAATTTTGGCTTACCAGTTACAATAAGGTAAAAGCTTCTCACACATGGGGTCTATACAACAATCATATTCCAAAATTATGAATTTTTTTGATATTACCTATAATTCATGAAGAACTAAGTTTACAAAAACATATGGCTAAAAACAAGCTATGGGAACATACTAGACTCTAAAATATAGAAATGTATTTTTTCCAATTTAGTTCTACATGGAACATGATAAAATATGTTATATGGACAACATTTATGTCCCCAAACATGACTGAATGACAGGCAAGCTCAATTGGGTTTATATACAACAACATAGAAAAAAAATGTGAACAGATTTAAGCAAGAGACTACTAGTGGATATAGTATGGCTAAAGAAGAGGGAAAATTTATATATAATCAGTTTGAGTAAATTGCAGTAAGAGAATAAACCATTTGAGCAAGGACAACCTTTGAAAGAAAAAAGAGTCATAAATAGAGTTAGCAATGATTATTAAATCCCATTTGTATGCTGTGTGATACACTCTGAAATATTTCTTCAGGTTTTATCTTAGTCAAATTGGGAAAAAATCCAGAAATTTAAAAAAATAAACAAAAGAAATGTATTGCTCCTCTTCTTTTAGAAAGCATTGCTCCTTTGGTTTTAGAAGCAAATGAAGCGATATAGAGAGTTTTATTGAGCTGGCTAAGGTCACTTTACTAGTTACAGAAACTATCAAAAAAATAGAACCCAGGTTCCCAAAATCTCAGTATAATGTATTTCAGCCTTGCTGGCTGCACAGGGAATTTTTGTTGAACAAAGAAATTCTTCCCTTATGTACAAATTAAAGAACAGTGATGTTTCTAGCCAGTCTTTTTCATTAATAACAATGATGTTAGTTTCTTTGTCTTTGGCCAAAAAATTACATGATCCCCGAGGACTTCTGGTTCATCCTCCATCTATCCTGCCACAACATTCCCCCCAGTCAAGATCATATTAATCTTTTGGCTGCTCCATCAAAACACTTTCTTCTATTAATCTTAAGATCAAACATATATTTCAGATAAAAAATATGATGCATGTTACAACTTAGTTTTACTCAGAAAAATGAGATTATTTTTTCATAAAGGATATATTCCAAATGGTTTATCTTTGGAGTGCATTATACAAATAAGAGGTAATTATAATGTGTATTGTGACCTTAGGCTATGGGTCTTAAAATAACCTTAAAATAATTTTAAAAATATGTCATGTTTATTTTATTTTTTTTTTAATTTTTATTGTTGGTTGTTCAAAACATTACAGAGTTGTTGATATATCATATTTCACACTTTGATTCAAGTGGGTTATGAACTCCCATTTTTACCCCATATACACATTGCAGAATCACATCAGTTACACATCCATTGATATACATATTGCCATACTAGTGTCTGTTTTATTCTGCTGCCTTTCCTATCTTCTACTATCACCCCTCCCCTCCCCTCCCCTCCCCTCTTCTCTCTCTTCCCCCTCTACTGTCATTCATTTCTCCCCCTTGTATTATTTTTCCCTTTCCCCTCACTTCCTCTTGTATGTACTTTTGTATAACCCTGAGGGTCTCCTTCCATTTCCATGCAATTTCCCTTCTCTCTCCCTTTTCCTCCCACCTCTCATCCCTGTTTAATGTTAATCTTCTTCTCATGCTCTTCGTCCCTACTCTGTTCTTAGTTACTCTCCTTATATCAAAGAAGACATTTGGCATTTGTTTTTTAGGGATTGGCTAGCTTCACTTAGCATAATCTGCTCTAATGCCATCCATTTCCCTGCAAATTCTATGATTTTGTCATTTTTTAATGCAGAGTAATACTCCAATGTGTATAAATGCCACATTTTTTAATCCATTCATCTATTGAAGGGCATCTAGGTTGGTTCCACAGTCTTGCTATTGTGAATGGTGCTGCTATGAACATCAATGTAGCAGTGTCCCTGTAGCATGCTCTATTTAGGTCTTTAGGGAATAGACCGAGAAGTGGAATAGCTCGGTCAAATGGTGATTCCATTCCCAGCTTTCCAAGAAATCTCCATACTGCTTTCCAAATTGGCCGCACCAATTTGCAGTCCCACCAGCAATGTACAAGTGTACCCTTTTCCCCACATCCTCACCAGCACTTGTTGTTGTTTGACTTCATAATGGCTGCCAATCTTACTGGAGTGAGATGGTATCTTAGGGTGGTTTTGATTTGCATTTCTCTGACTGCTAGAGATGGTGAGCATTTTTTCATGTACTTGTTGATTGATTGTATGTCCTCCTCTGAGAAGTGTCTGTTCAGGTCCTTGGCCCATTTGTTGATTGGGTTGTTTGTTATCTTATTGTCTAATTTTTTGAGTTCTTTGTATACTCTGGATATCAGGGCTCTATATGAAGTGTGAGGAGTAAAGATTTGTTCCCAGGGTGTAGGCTCCCTATTTACCTCTCTTATTGTTTCTTTTGCTGAGAAAAACTGTTTAGTTTGAGTAAGTCCCATTTGTTCATTCTAGTTATTAACTCTTGTGCTATGGGTGTCCTATTGAGGAATTGGGAGCCCAACCCCACAGTATGTAGATCATAGCCAACTTTTTCTTCTATCAGACGCCATGTCTCTGATTTGATATCAAGGTCCTCGATCCATTTTGAATTAACTTTTGTGCATGGTGAGAGAAAGGGATTCAGTTTCATTTTGTTGCATATGGATTTCCAGTTTTCCAAGCACCATTTGTTCAAGATGCTATGCTTCCTCCATTGCATGCTTGTAGCCCCTTTATCAAATATAAGATAGTTGTAGTTTTCTGGATTGGTTTCTGTGTCCTCTATTCTGTACCATTGGTCCACCTGCCTGTTTTGGTACCAGTACCATGCTGTTTTTGTTACTATTGCTCTGTAGTATAGTTTGAAGTCTGGTATCGCTATACCGCCTGACTCACACTTCCTGCTTAGCATTGTTTTTGCTATTCTGGGTCTTTTATTTTTCCATATGAATTTCATGATTGCTTTATCTACTTTTGCAAGAAATGCCATTGGGATTTTGATTGGCATTGCATTAAACCTATAGAGAACTTTTGGTAATATCGCCATTTTGATGATGTTAGTTCTGCCTATCCATGAACAGGGTATATTTTTCCAACTTCTAAGATCTTCTTCTATTTCTTTCTTTTGGGTTCTGTAGTTTTCATTGTATAAGTCTTTCACCTCTTTTGTTAGGTTGATTCCCAAGTATTTTATTTTATTTTTTTGAAGATATTGTGAATGGAGTGGTTGTCCTCATTTCCATTTCAGAGGATTTGTCGCTGATATACAGGAATGCCTTTGATTTATGTGTGTTGATTTTATATCCTGCCACTTTGCTGAATTCATTTATTAGCTCTAATAGTTTCTTTGTAGACCCTTTTGGGTCTGCTAGGTATAGAATCATGTCACCTGCAAATAGTGATAATTTAAGTTCTTCTTTTCCTATTTTTATGCCTTTAATTTCTTTCGTCTGTCTAATTGCTCTGGCCAGTGTTTCGAGAACTATGTTGAACAGAAGTGGTGAGAGAGGGCATCCCTGTCTTGTTCCAGATTTTAGAGGGAATGCCTTCAGTTTTTCTCCAATCAGAATGATGCTAGCCTGAGGCTTAGCATAGATTGCTTTTACAACATTGAGGTATGTTCCTGTTATTCCTAGTTTTTCTAGAGTTTTGAACATACAGGAATGCTGTACTTTGTCGAATGCTTTTTCCACATCTATCGAGATGATCATATGGTTCTTATTTTTAAGTCTATTGATGTGGTGAATCACATTTATTGATTTCCGTATATTGAACCAGCCTTGCATCCCAGGGATGAATCCTACTTGATCATGGTGCACAATTTTTTTGATATGTTTTTATATCCGATTTACCAGAATTTTATTGAGGACGACTGGTCGGTTGCAGGTCTGCCTACCTTTCAGGCGTGGGTGGTGGCTCTGCTCTGCCCTTACTCCAATTGGGGTGACCTGTCTAGCACGCTGTTGGGTCGCTGGGCCTGTTCCAGGTGCGGGAGGCATCTCTGCTCTGCCCCTACTCCAATTGGGGTGATGTGACTACCATGCAGGCGGGTCTCTGGGCCTGTTCTAGGCACGGGCGGTGGCTCTGCTCTGCCCCTACTCCAATTGGGGTGACGTGTATACCACAACTGCGCACCACTGGGTCTGTTCCACCGGTCGGTCAGAGGTCTGACTACCTTGTGCGCGTGGGTGGCGGCTCTGCTCTGCCCCTATTCCATTTGGGGTGACGTGACTACCATGCCGGTGGGCCACTGGGCCTGTTCTGGGCGCAGGCGAAGGCTCTGCTCTGCCCCTACTTCAATTGGGGTGAAGTGTCTACCATGCCGGCCGGCCGCTGGGCCTATTCCGCCGGTCAGTCGCAGGTCTGCCTACCTTGCGGGCACGGGCGGCGGCTCTGCTCTGCCCCTACTCCAAATGGGGTGACGTGTCTGCCGCGCCAGCAGGCCGCTGCGCCTGTTCCGCTGGTCGGTCGCAGGTCAGCCTACCTTGCGGGCGCGGGTGGCAGCTCTGCTCTGCCCCTACTCCAATTGGGATTACGTGACTACCGCGCCGGCAGGCCGATGGGCCTGTTCCAGGCGCGGGCGAAGGCTCTGCTCTGCCCCTACTCCAATTGGGGTGACGTGTGTACCACGCCGGTAGGCCGCTGGGCCTGATCCGCCGGTTGGTCGCAGGTCTGCCTACCTTGCAGGCGTGGACAGCGGCTCTGCTCTGCCCCTCCTACCATGCCTGCGGACCGCTGGGCCTGTTCTGCTGGTCGGTCGCAGGTCTGCCTACCTTGCTGGCGCGGGTGGCGGCTATGCTCTGCCCCTACTCCAATTGGGGTGACGTGACTACCGCGCTGGCGGGCCGCTGGGCCTGTTCCGGGTGCGGGCGGCAGCTCTGCTCTACCCCTCTGGCTTGATGACAAAGTGAGAGAGACTCGGGTGTTTGTGACTCACTTTCTTTACCAGGAGACCAACTGTTTCTGTCGCTGCTGGTATCGATGAAGTTCTCTCCTCTGCCGCTTTCTGATGACATCTGATCTCTGCCATGTTGGTATCCCATGCGAATGGCAGCATTTCATTCCCTTTGCCGGGTGACCAAAGCAACGGGTGAGTCCTGACCGGCCCTCACAAGCCCCATCTCAATCCTGTTGCCACTGCCTATGAAGGCTCGGTTGGTATTTACTTTCACTGTATTCAGCAGGACCCGGACCGAGAAGTAGCTTCCGCAGGTTCTTTAGCCCTGGGCCAGAGCAGTTCTGGGAGCCAGAATTCATCCACTCTGGGCTCGGTGTATGTTCTGATAGGAGCAGGCTCCAAGAAGCAGTTTCCACAGGTTCTTTAGTACTGAGCCTGAGTAATTTGTCTGCGAGATGCAGGCGAATGGCAGCCTGAAATTACCTGTTCTATGGCTGAATGAGCTGCAATCAGTCGAAAACAGGGATGGTGACGTCAGCTCTCCAAGATGGTGGCCACTGGCTTCCTCTGTGGTCTGACCGGTGTGGAGAACCGAATTGGACCGCTTCCTTCCCCCGTCTCAAACCCAGAATTCAGCCCTGAGCACGGTGATTGCACAGCTGGCAGGAGCCCGCAGAATCTTCAGAGCTGTATCTTTGCGTTGCTATCTCGTTGTTTCCCAGCGTGCGATGCAGACTCTAGCCACAGGGCAATTTGCTGAATAAGCAGCGTGACCCTCTGTGTTGAGAAATCTCTCGCGTTTGAGCCCCCGTAGCTGATCCTCGTGTGATGGAAATCCTTCCTCTAGGTCTTGGAGCACCCCAATTTTGCTAGAAATTCTTAACAAGATAGCTTTTAGCCATTCTAACTCATCATTCTCCCGCACAGTGACGCGGTACACGGGGCTGATGCACTCCCTTCGCCGCCATATTCTGTCATGTTTATTTTCAATACAATTTTTAATATAGCAAACATCCAAATCAAATTGCACATCAATCAGTGCTAGAGGAAACGAGAAAAACAGCTTTAGTTTGGTTTCTCGTGACAGCCTTTCAATACCTGCTGTTGATTACTTGTGGGTTCCACTTATAATTGACAGACAATTGATTTTCTCATATAAACTTGGTGAAATGGATGACAAAAATCTCTTGCAGTTTCTTCCTGGGCAATTCCTCCTACTTTGAACAAATGAACCCAAAATAAAAATATGTTTACTTTACATTCTAATTATGTTAGTTCTTAATGTGTCTAGCACCTGCCCACATATGTGCACAAACACACAAAATTCGCTTTCTTCTGGATGAGTATCTTAAGCCCAAAGAGGTATGATGTGAATCAAGAGAGCTGTTTTGCATTCAAATACAAATATGAGTTTGTACTTGAACATGTTTCAGCTTTTGAAGATCTTCATATCTCTTTCTACACTGGTATTATAATTGATTTTGACTTATGTTAATAAAAGTAGCTTAAAGAGTAAATACATAATTTAGAGTCCTTTCACTAGTACAAATACACATAACTTGTACTCTAGTTGAAGACTCAAACTGCTGCTGGCAAAACCTAAATTTGTTTAATGATCAGCCTCTTTATTTGTGGTTTTCTAACAGTTTTGATCAAGTCAATTTAAACCACTTCTGATTAATGGGTGCCATCAAGATCTAGCGATAAATGCCACTTTGCTCTATAATCAGTAGCAAGGGGACAGTGCATTACATTACATATCAGAACATTCACATAGTCTTTGCTAAAATTTAAGAAGTCACCATTCCTTTTGCTTACTGAGCAAAATCACTCCACATATTTCAGTTTCAATGTAAATGGCAAGAAACTAGTCTAAGTACCATGGGGAATATGAAAAATACAAGATACTTCTTCTGAACAACAACAAAAAAATGACATTCATAAAAACTGAACCCTTTACCATCTGATCTACAAAAGGTATTTTAAAATGTAATCATAGATGTCCTACTCATTGTCATAAATGAGAGGCCTGGGACTCAAAGACATTTAATCACTCACTAAAGATAACTCAGTGAATGCAGAACAGATGTTTTTCCTAATCTTTTTTTTTTTTTTTTAAGAACTCCTGGTAATGCACTACACTGTCTCCCCAGAAATTATTTTGAAAAATAAGACACATAATTTGTTCTAGTCTGTGTTATAATTTTATACAAAAATACCTGAGGCAGGCCAATGCATAAAAATAAAAAAAAAATACATAAAATTGTTATCTGAGTACATAGTTATGAAGATTTAAGAACACTTTCCCAGCATCTTCTCAGCTTCTGTGAGGCCCCCTTCACCTGCATCACACATGAGAAGGCATGATGGTGACAGCCAATTCACGAGGGAGAGAGAACATAAAGAGACAGGAAGCAGACAAATTGGGGACAAGTCTTGCTCTTTTTGTAGCAACATGCTTTAATAAAAATTAACTTGAGTACCATGAGAGCTACATTATTCCTTTCCAAGGGAATTTTCACAAATGATCTAACCACCATCTCCTAGTGAACTCTTTATAAGTTCCACTATTTACAAATTCTCTTACAATGCAAACCAAGCTCCCAGCACATGACACTTTGAACAACATATTCAAATCATAATGGAAGTAATGATAGAGACACACTGTACAAATGAAACATCAAAGGCTATTACTTAGTGGTCATGAAGATACTAGACACTTCAATAAAAATACTTGAGAACCTGAAAAATATTTTAGTGGAGACTTTAAAAAGATCATCGGGGATTTAATTCAACTACTTTTTAAAGTATGGATGGATTTGAATAGGACAAGAATAATGGGCTAATTGTATTAAAAGATGTAAATAGTGCAAAAACTCAAAGGATATTTAGGAAATCATACCTATGTACATAAAGAAAATGCTGGTTTTCTTGAATATGCTCTATGGAGACCTCAAAAGTGTGCTGGTTAAAATCTGGTGACCCTCATAATGAGCAAATATTCATATGAAAGATGAAGTGGACATCATTTGCAATAGCTTCCTACTTAGAATATCTGCTTTCAATGGCTACATGATTGTTAGTGATTCTCAGTATTAGTTGTATTTAAATTTCAGTTTTTAGATCAGTATATAGCTACCACATCATCTCTTGGCCAGATCAATAAGTTTTTTGGAATTCTTTATATATTAATCTATACAATATCACACATATGTTTGTTTCTAGATTGTAATGGATATCTTACAGTTTATTCTGAGGTTTGCGAGAGGATCAGCAAGCATAAAACATTGCTATGAGAAATTATCCAGGTTGTAGTTTGGAAGAAAGGAGAGAAAAATTGCCAAAAATCTCCATCTATAATAAGATACACTGATCCAACAAATGACATTTTAATGAGGTCTAGTTTGGGTATATGGAAGCAACATTTCATATAGACTATAACATAAAGATTAGCAAATATTGTGTTACATATTCCTTGAGCACATCCAGAATTATCTTAGTAATTTGTACATTTGGAATCTACTGTTACATGGAAACAAACCTAATTTTTTCAATAAACCTGAAATAGCTTTTTAGTACAGCATAACAGAAATTTTGTGGAATTATCTACTAAATGCCAATATTTCCAATTGACATCTCAAACCACAATAAATTAACCTTACATATTTTAACATCATAGGGGTACTTAAGTCAAAATATAATTGATATGTCATTGCAGTAAAGGGTGAAATAAGACCCAGAAACAACAGATTATAGTCAAAATTATTATTAGATTATTTAAAATACCAGTGCACAATTTGTCTTTTCTTCATTAAATTTCCATTTAATGGAACCCCCATTTGATGTAGCTCTCCCTCTCCTTGGTCTATACCTAAAGGACTTAATAAAAGCATACTACACAGACACAGCCACATCAATGTTTATAGCAGCACAATTCATAATAGCTAAACTGTGGAACCAACCCAGATGCCCTTCATTAGATGAATGGATTTTTAAAATGTTGCATGTATACACAATAGAATATTTATCAGCAATAAAGGAGAATAAAATCATGGCACTTGCAGGTAAATGGATGGAATTAGAGAATATAATGCTAAGTTAGAAAATCCCATATAACCAAATGCCAAATATTTTCTTTGATATAAGGAGGCTGATTCTTTTTTTTTTAATATTTATTTATTTGTTTTTTTAGTTTTCGGCGGACACAACATCTTTTGTTTGTATGTGGTGCTGAGGATCGAACCCAGGCCGCACGCATGCCAGGCAAGCGTGCTACCGCTTGAGCCACATCCCCAGCCCAGGAGGCTGATTCTTAGTGGAATAAGGAGAGGGAGCATGAAAGGAATAGATAAATTCTAGATAGGGCAGAGGTTTTAGAGGTGAAGGGTGGATGCATGGTGTTAGAAATGATGTTGGAACATGATGATGATTATTATACAAAGTACATGTATGAAGACATGAATTGGTGTGAACATAATTTTTATCCAACCAGAGATATAAAAAATTGTTATCTATATGTGTAATAATAATTACAATGCATTCCACTGTAATGTATAAATTTAAAAAAATCCATTTTGGCTGTTAGTATGATATCTGTCTTCATTTATCTAACATGAAAAATAGTACTATTTTTTCTTATGCATTTCTGCAATACATCTCAAATATCTTTGCATACCCCATGTACTTAGCAGATTTTTATATATAATAGTCACTATAGGAAGAGTAGTTACTTCTGATATCTACAATGCTCTTCTGAAATGAGGTCTTGCAGTTTCTTGAAATATCTGAAATAATTAGGATGCACTTCATGCCAATTAGCCTATAGTAAATACCTGATAATTTTTTTAAAAAAATAATGAATGAAGAAAGAATAAGTGCTTTAAATAATCTGTAAAATGTGGTGTGTGACATTTTTTGGTTTTGCCTATAACTCATTGAATATTGTAACAATCTTAATATGTGGGTAAAATATGATCCATTTATAATAGATAACAAGTAAATACTGCATTAGTAATTCACCAAAACAGATTTTCAAAAACAAGCACTTTGACATGTGTGTGTTTTTTAATACTATATTGTGAATAAAGGGATTTCAGTAAATGAATAGTTACAAATGCATACTAGCTTATGGTGCCTTATCACTTATTGGTTAATGAAATATTTAGCTGTAAGAAATTTTGTTAATGTACATCATATTGGGATTTAATAGAATTTTGATAAATATACAATAATAATGCTGAAGTCTCTCATTGAGTCTATATCAGTGTATAAAACAAACAAGTCATACGTGATTTCCTCAATTCTAAGTATCCTATCTTTTGAGAAACTATATGGACAATGCAAATTAAAGCCAGCATGCTGATATTAGTAGCAGCAGCAGCAGCACAGGAAAAATGGAAACAACAAACTGGGAGATTTTGTCATTATAGTTATAATTTTCCCTACATCATTTAAAAGTACCTAACACAATATGAATAGTGAATTTAAGCAGCAATCTATTCTCATACTGAATGTTCATGATGGTATTATATAAAATGGAAACAATTGAAATGCATCAGAAATGTATTATTAAACATTAGTTGAAAATGCCATTGATTGATCTGTATCTCACCATGTTTGTCTCTAGCAAATACCGTCTCAGTGAGCAAGACATATGGGAAAAAAAGAAAAAGAAATCAAGTAAAATCCATAGAACAATATGAAAATAAAATGTTCCCTGTCACATAAAGAAAAACAACCATTCTGGGATATTACATACTTTTAGTCTTTGAATAAGACAAGTGTTCTTTGGCAAACTGCCACATATACAGTTTTTCTTTAACAGCTGTAATTATGTCTAGTTTATTCTACATTTCTACCTAGTTAATTTTAATTTGTTAAAAAAATTATTTCTTCATGAGCTGACTAGTGAAATATTTGAAGAAATACAGATCTCCTAATTGTGGAAGAAAGCAATACATAATGACTAGAAGCATATTTAATACTCTCAGTGTGTTTTCTTAGATTCCACTTTTCACATCAAATAGTGCCTGTGAATATATCTTTATACATTTATTAAAACATATTAGTCTATTTTCTGATGCTAAAAACACAATACCACAAGGTCATATCTATGGACGGTCTTCTTGCTTGGCAGAGTCTTGAGGTGGCCTAGAGCATCACATGGTTAGAGAAAGAGCACACACCCACTATGTATTTGTCCTGATCTCCCTGTGTCTTCTTATTAGGACACCAGAATTTAATCATGGGGACGTTATCCTGATGATCTCCTTTAATCTAAATATCTCTCAAAGGGCCCCATAGATGGATTAAGTTTCCACCCTTTCTTATTGGGGATTACATTTCAATATAGTTTCAGAGGGGGCAAACCATACTCACACCATAGCAAGAGATATGCATATATCTATAGGATGATACATAGTATACTCACCGGATAATTTTCCAAAAGTAAAATTACTAGGTGGACAATGTGCACATCAAATGCAGCAGACATTTTCAAAATCCTATTCTCCCCAAAAGTGCACCCACTTCCACTCCCGACAGGATGGGTGACAGTGGCCTCCTGCCCACTTTCTCACCACCTGTCTGTCCTATCACACTATTTCCTCTTGGTCAATCTTATCAGCAAAATGGCCTCTCATTCTTCCTCAAAGTCGTGCTTACTTTACATGGAGGCCGAGTGTATTTTTCTTTGTGTACCAGCCACTTTGATTCTATGGAGAATTCTCTCGTGAAGGAGAGTCATTTTTCAAAGTGATTCTTCAGCTGCCATGATTTATCCCTTTCCAAGTTTGGGCTGTCATAAATCAGCTAGAACAAGTCATTTCCAGGGGGTAACCATGCACAGGTCACCCTTATTTTGAAAAAGCCATTGCTGGATCTGCTACTGTCCCAGTTCTGCCTTGCCTCAGTGCCAAGAGGTTGATGTCATTTCCTCCTGCCCACACCTTCCTTAGTGACCAAGCCCTGGCATCTGTCACCACCACTCTCATGAAAGGGCCTTCTGGAAGGTCACCAAGTGCCTCCTTATTGCTAGATCCCTTGACCTCTGCTCTGTAATGATTCTCCTCCGTCTGTGGGAAGCACTTAAGGGTCTCAGCCATTCCCTAACCTCTCCTGGGATAACTCCAGAGACACTAATAAGAATACCCTTCTTGTCTTGGGTTTGATGGGAGTTTTAAAAGAAAGAATATTAGTGTACTTTGTAAGTTATAAAACACTACATAAACACAAATTTTCACCATTGTTCACCTGGACCCCCACAGTTCCCAGGACAGGGTTTTGCTTCAAGGAGACAGTTCATTCTTATTGATCAACTGATGAACTGCCACTCTTTTGTGTACTCTCTGAAGAAGTTTTTATTGAGTACCTACTACATGCCAGGTAGCATACCGGGGGAATGGCAGTAACCACTTTCAGGAATATAAACACTATGCTGAAAAACCAGCCTCTACCTCAGAGCAAAGCCTGTCCAAGGAAGGGACATGACCTTTGTCCTTGGAAAGACCCACAGAGCACTCCTAGGCACATTCCCAACCTGCTAATTTGTTTTATCTACAAATAACTGGAGAGATCTGCTGTTCCAGGTGTCTCTGACTCAGTCAGGCTAGGTGGGAATCCATAGTAACCCCCTAGCAGCCACCAATCAGCATGAGACAGGGAAATACCTGGGATGCCATATGACCCTCCCAGTAGTTTATGGTGGTTGATAACATGTTGGGAAACCATGTAGTTCAGCATGAACACCCCTCTTGGCTTAAACCAATCAGTTCAAATGAATACCCCTTTTGTACTAACCAATCACCCCTACCCAACCTGTTCCCACCAGTGAATTTGCTAATCATGTTTTAGAGTTGTTATTTGATTTTCCCTCGGTGTGTGATGATTTGCTAAGAGATGCTATGATGTATGTGGGGGTCCCTGCCTTCTCCAAAGAATGTATAAAACTGCTGCAAACCCTGGGCTCAGGGCCTCTCAGCATCACCAGTTGCTGTGTGTGTGCACGGAGGACTGAGCTAGCTCACAATAAACACCTCTTTCCTGTTTACATCGATCTTGGTTTCTGGTGGTGTTTTGGGGGTCCTGAATTTGAGCATAACAATGCCCCAGTGAGTCTAGCAAGCCCCCGGGATGAAGATGTTTAAGCCCCATATGAATTCTCAGAGGCAAGTGTTTTTACCCGTGTTTTAAAGATAGGAATCTGAAGCCAGCCATGGTGGTAGACACCCATAATCCCAGCTAATCGGGAGGCCAATACAGAAGGATTGCATGTTTGAGGCCAATGGGGGCCACTGGCCAAGACCCCATCTCAAAATAAAAAAAAAAAAAAATCAGTGTGGATGTAGCTCAGTGGTAGAGCAACTCAGATGATGGTTACTTTGATGAGTCCTTGTTTCCGCAACATCAGAGAAGAACACCCAGGCAAGTGGAGACTAGAAACTGATTTCTCCCCAGAGGAAGAAGGGGACCCTTCTCCATGGTATGAGGAAGTCCTTCCCATTTATATTTAAGGTTTTCTTTGTCCTTCTGCATTCCTGTCTTTATCTTACTTGGGATGGGGGATGCCGGAGGGAAGGTCAAAGGTGGGAAACAGGTGGGCCCATGCAGCTGGGGGAGGAGTGATGGGGCAGGAAGGGCCTGGGGTGAACTGATTAGCACTTCTCTATCTGCTAGGAGCTGCTTCATTAACAGTTCTTTAGGCCGGGGCACGGGGCCTTGGGGACATTAACATTTCAATCTTCCACTTGCAGTTTCTGATTTCTTGGACTCACACCAGACTCCATTTTCGTTATTAGACTGACTCCGTTTTTCTCTATTACACTGGATAGCAGACCTGATTTACCTAGCTACACTAACTACCTCTCTTTAAATCTGGCTTCACAGGGTTCAATCCCCAGTACTGCCAAAAATACAATAAAAAACTGAAACTCAGAAAGGTTATGTCATTTATCCAAAGTCACACAGCTAGTAAGCAGAGAAGCTGAAATTTGAACACAGGTCTTGATACCTGCTTCTTCACAAAATGCTTATGACATGGTACATACACCTGCTTATAAGGCTCCTAGGAGAGTTTAGTGAGACAAGGTAGGTGCTGAATGAGATGATGTAGCCAAACAGGTGCTTAATAAAGTTCAAGTCCCAGGACCAAGAATGTCAACATGGATAACTCAGGCACACTCAGGTCCTAGACAGGATGGACGTGAGCCAGCGAACAGGACAAGGGCCACTTTGGTCTTCCAGGGGAGTACAATAATGGATCTGCATGGTGATCAGCCTGTTCCACATCCAATTACCCAAGCCCTCCTCCTGCCACAGGAGCCCAAGACCGCTTCTGCTTTCTCTCTCTATGGCCTGTTCTTGGAGAGAGCAACGTGGGCTCAGGTTTCATGCTGTCTGGTAAGGCCTGGAGAAGAGCCTTAGACTCAGGTCCCTGCAGGCAGTGAGAGCAGTCGGCTTCCAATGGAGAGGAACCAAAGCACTCCTTAAGGATGAGGATAATATTCTCTTGAGTAGGGCACCCTGAATTAGTGATCATTCTGGGTGGACATTCTGCCACCTGCCAAAAGAAGACATAGGGACAACAGGCTGCAGGAGGCGAGTCTGGCTCCCTGAATGGTTTCAGCAAGATAATCTAACATCAAAGAACAGGAGAAAAGTTCAAGGCAAGTTCTGGAATGGAGTGTACCACCATGCCATCATTTGTCTCCTGTAGCAAGCTGACCTAGGGAGGGTGACGGGAAGCACAGTGGAAGGGACTCCTCCAACCAGCTTCCCTTCACCACATGTGGTTTCATTCTGGAAAGTTGCCTGTGCCCAGACAAGGCTGGCTGGCCCAGTAAGAAACAGAACAGCCCCTTTTAGGCATTGTCTCTGAGAAACCTCTAATGAACATTCGAGAAACACTAGTTATAGTCATATGCTTTGATTATTAAATGCCTATTATCAGCCACAGCTGCTTAACCTCCTCACACCCCTGCCCAAGGCCAGCTTATCCCCATCTTCAACAACTGAGCATGAGCAAACACAAGGTCAGACAGGTAGAGGTCAAGGTCAAATAAAAAAGCTACCCCCCACCCCGCTCCTTCCCACTCAAACCAGTTTGCCTCAGCCAGCTTTTTGTAGCTGTGACCAAAATACCTTGACAAAAACAACTGACAAGAGAGAAAGTTTATTTTGGCTCAAGATTTCAGGGGTTCAGTCCATGGTCAGCTGACTTCCCGTGGCTCTGGGCCCAAGGTGAGGCAGAAGATCGTGACAGAAGGGCGTGGAACAGGGAAGCTGCTCTGCTCAAGGCAGCTAGAAAGCAGAGATAGGGAAGGAGGATGAGCTATGTGGGAGATGCACCTTCCAGGACACGCCCCCAGGGACCTCCTTCTCCAGCCAGGCCCCACCTGCCTCCAGTTACCATCCTGTCCTTCCATTCAAACTAGGAGGGAAGGATTAGGTTACAGCTCTCATATTCTAATCATTTCACCTCTGAATATTCCTGCATTGACACAGGAGCTTTGGGGAAACACCTCGGCTCCAAACCATAACACAAAGGAAATCAATTTTTGTAACTATAAGGGACAGCAATGTCCTCCAGCGACATTCTCAACAGATAAGGCTTTCCTGAGGACTCTCATTAAAACACGGATGCCTGCCTCTTTTCCCACACCTACTAAATCAGATGAGGATCTATATTTGTATTCTAGATCTAGAATTGTGTGGGGGGGTTTTGTTGTTGTTGTTGTTGTTTGTTTGTTTGTTTTAAACACTCTTGGTGAGTCTTCTGAGCAGGGAAGTTTGGAAAATTCTGCCCCGCAGGTACTTCTTGTTTCAGTGGCTAAAAAGCCACAGAAACAGGTGGCACTTGGGTTAGCAAGTTGCTGTAATGCAAATGCACTTTTTGAGACAAACCTGTAATTGGAAGAGTCCTGGTTCTTATTATTGTCTTTAAGAAAAAAAGTTCTCCCAGCTATTTCCTGACATTGATGGAGATGAGTTGTGCTCTTAGTGGCTACAGCACAAGATGTAAAATCAAGAATTGCAGATCAGGGACCATAATTTTTGTGGCTACTGTTAAACTTCTTGAAAGCAAGAATAGGTGTGCACTGTTACTTTTCCCATTTCACAATATGAAGATTCCAAAGCACAAAGAGTTTAGCAGCCTGCACAAGGAATCAAATAGTAGGAGAGCTAATGGGAGCTGAAGAGATAGGAAGGAATCTTAGCTTAAAACTGTCATTTAGGTAAATCTCTCAATCTAGAAATGTCACTTTAGGCCTTTTAAAAATCATTAGATTTTAAGATACGGAATCAAGCTGGGCACGTGGGCTCATGCCTGTAATCTGTGACTCAGGAGGCAGACGATGGAAGATGGCAAGTTCAAAGCCAGCCTCAGCAATTTAGGGAGATTTTCTGCAACTTGGTGAGATCTTGTCCCAAAATAAATAATAAAAAGGGCTGGGAATGTAGCTCCATTGTAAAGCACCCTGAGTTCAATCCCCAGTAAACACACACACACACACACACACACACACACACACACATAATAATAATAATAATAATAATGATAATAATAAATAGAATGGGAAGGGGAGGAGTGGGAAACAAGTTGGTTAATGGGTACAAAATTACAGTTGGATGGGAGGAATAAACTCTAGTATTCTATGGCACAATCAGGTGATGATAGCTAACTTATTATTATTTTTTTTTTTAATTTCTTTTTTTTTTTTTTTTTTTTTTGGTACCATGGATTTAACCCAGGGGCACTTTACTGCTGAGCCACATCCCCAGAGCTTTTTATAATTTCGTATTTTTGAGACAGGGTCTCATTAAATTTCTTAGAGCCTTGTTAAGTTGCTGAGGCTGGACTCAAACTTGTGATATTCCTGCCACAGCCTCCCATGTTGCTGGGATCACAGGCCTGTGCCACCACCCCTGGAGAAACCCATTTTTAAAAATAATGATGGGGAAATATTTGTTGCACTTCAGTTGCACCCATTCATGGTTCTAATGGTAAAGGTCAAATTTACAAAAATGGGCTTTAATTTTGTACAAATGCAAACAAAACTTCTCTCTCTTTGTGCTATTAAAATAATTCCTTAGCTCTGTGATGGAATGTCAGTGTGCAGAACACCTTTTGCAGCTTGTTTGCAGGGCAGAATCAATTCAACAGACTAGGTCTAGGGTGAAACTGAGACATGTGCATACTCATAAACAGCCCATTTGAATCCCACAATGAGGATCCACCTATAAGACTCTACATTAGCAAAACTTCTTGGTAACTGCTTTTCATTCTTACTGTCTTCTTTTGCTCCAAGAGAAACAGTTCTTTCTTTCTTTCTTTCTTTCTTTCTTTCTTTCTTTCTTTCTTTCTTTCTTTCTTTCTTTGTTTCGTTTTATTCATTCAATACAGAATTCTCAGAGGTGGCTGAGTTTCAAGAAAAACAGGTGAATTACCAGCAGTGATTTACGAAATGAAATGGCTCACTCATTTAGGTAAATCGGCTCCCCCTGGTGGAACGTCTTCTATGGCAGGTATTGGCCTCCATTAAGGAACCATAGGTCTTGATACTGAGCTGCCCGACAGAACTCCACCAAGAATATTCTTGTGGTTGTAGAAGCTGGAATTCTGGAAAGTCCATTTGGTTTCCTGCCTCCTCCCTCGCTTGACTTCTTGCATCTCATCTGATGGTCACAGTTCCTGTCGCACTGATGATATGAATAGAAATCAATGGACTTACCCTGGGTCCAATTTTTCATTTGCACAAACCAACTTAGAATTTAATTCTACCACATCTGCTTTGATCCAAGCCCTCTCTTTCAGAGGTAAAATTCCTAGAAAAAACAAACCACCAACAAAAAAAGTTTTCCTCTTGGCTATTTCCAAAGATAGATAAGCTAAATGAATTTTACATAGTAGCTTCCATCATCATTTCTAAAACAAACATTTTTTTCAAACTCTCTTAATTCTATAATAATCTCTTGTAATGTGTGTTTGCCATATTATTTAAGATTATTCAATTCTGCAGTAGAAAATAAGAGACACAAATAAAAAGAAGAGATGAAGTTAAACATAAAAGCAAGTAGCTTATGAGACTCATTAGATATAAACAAAGTAGAGCAAAACACAGATTTAGCATACATAGGAGGGGCCAGAAAGATCAACAAATACCGAGTATCAAGTACTCCTTCGACAGTAGAATTTAGAGATAAGTTTTTGCTGTTATTGTTTTGGTTTGCTTTTTTGGGGGGGTGTGTCTACTGATTTAAATCAGTGGTGCTCTACCATTAGCTACATTGAACTCTTTTGCAGAGACTTTTTGGCTGACAGTCCCCAAATCAGCCATGGTGAAGAGGATTTTTCTGTGGAGAAAGGGGGTACCACTTCATTGGGTCCCCCTCTTCCTCCAGGGAGAATTCTTTTCTGCTGTCCTTTAATAAAGCTTCAACTTTCCATTCTAAACTTGCCTTGATGTGCTTCTCTGGTGTTATACTTCAGCATTGGGAAAGCAAGACCTCATTACCAGTAAACAGCAGTAACAATAACAGTTAAGGGACAGAGATAATGCCAAAAATAAAGTCAATATTTAGAATTGAAGATAAAAATAATCTTTAGTGATAAGAATTCTTTAATTTGATAATTTAAAAATAATAACAACATGTTTCCAGGGAGCAAATTTGTGACATATGCAGTCAAGGGGAGAAATAAAGAATGTCCACGTGTTTCTGCCCCTTTCAATTCTTTATTCACATAAATTCTTAATACAACTTTACTCTATAGGTTCCTAATGAAGAAAACAACAATCCTTAGTGATAGACACTGCAATGGAGATAATCAAATAACAGCAAGCAATTCTAGATTAATTAATTCCCAGAAAACAATTTTAGATTAATTCTGAACATTGCAAAACAGATTTAATCATGACAGGCTAGTGACAGACATTTCCTCTGAATGCTAAGTTCAAAACTCTCAAGCCTTAGGCTTTATGTCCTGTAGATGCACACTCACTCAGACAGCAGTGATCAGGTCCCAAACCAAAACAGGCTTTTTCTGGTGGGGGGTGGATGACCAGTTGAGGAGAGGGTCACAGGGAGAAGTTGCAGCTCTCACAAAGGTCCAAACAAGGCGGTAGAGTTTGAGAGCAGTGAGGATCACACAGAGAATAGGAAAATGATGGCAAGTGATGGGATGGCAGTGTAGGTCCTCATCAGGCTCTCCAGCTGGAGTACATACTTGTTTAGGCTGGCTGAATCCCTGTTTATTCACTCTAGTTTTATACTTTTTTTTTTTTTTTTTTTTTTTACCACACCTTGTAATTATCAGGTGCCACCAGATTTCTCATTTACCCTGAGGTCAGAAATATCTGGTCTGGTGGTCTCCATCCTGCTATTCTCACCTTTCACTCTTATCAGGAGAGGAGAGCCTGCCAGAGGCTTTATTCAGTTTATCAGGGTGAGGGGAAGTAATTTGTCTGAGGCCATATTAGAGGGCTCTGTGGGTGTGCCTGGTGATAAATGACCTCTAATAATGACCTCAGGTTTCAAAATTGAGTTTTTTAAATGGAGTGAGAAACTGATGTGACTCCATTTTTGAGAAACCAGCCTCTACGTCAGAGCAAAGCCTGTCCAAAGTGGGGAGTTACCCTTGTCCATGCTACTAGGACTATACCCACCCTGCCGAGTTGTTTGTCTGTGAATAACTGGAGAGATCTTCCGTGCCAAGTGATCCTGACTCAGTTACACTAGGTTAGGACCCATAGCAACCCCCTAGCTACCACAAAATGCATGAGACACAGAAAATACCTGAAACATCAGGTGACCTTCCCAGTAGTTTTGTTGATTGGTAAAATGATTAGGCAAGTTTATCATATACACTCTTGCAACCTCTCATGGCCTAAACCAATCAGTTCAAATGTATCCACAACTTGAACTAACCAATCACCCTTACACAACTTGTTCCTGCCAATGAATGTGCTAATCAATGTTAAGAGTTGTTGTTTGATTTTTCTGTGATGTGAAATGATTGGCTGTGTGATGTTGTGATGCATACAGTGTCCCCCAAAATCTATTAATCCTCACTGAATTAAGGGTCAAGACTCACTCTTTGGGACCACTGTATCTGAAATGGTTGTGAGTCCAGGCTTGAGCTTACAATAAACACTCTTGTGTGATTGCATCAGATTCAGCTCCTGGAGGTCTATTGGGGTCCCATGAATCTGGCATTACAGGAGTTGCTTAGGCTCAGGCCTAAGGCCATTCTCACACAACCCCTTTCACCTTGACAGCTCTTCTGCAGATAAACAGAAGCCATAACACATAACTCCTGTCTTCATAAACTTGATCTCTTGAGTCCAGTGTCATTTCAAGTTCTGGGTTTAAAAAGATATATTCATTTTCCTTGATGTTTTCAATAAATCACACAGAATTCTTAGAAATAGCTTGAAAGGATAACAATGTTATATTGCAAAACTTCATGAACTTTCAAATTGCTTGCTGTGTGTGACTGACCAGTATGGGAAAGGCCTTGGGGATATGTGAATATATTATGAATATAATAGAGAGAACTCTTGAGACTTTTTTTCTTACTGTACACACATCCTGAGGCCAAATGAGGCTGTTTACTAGAGGTCATTTCTCAAAAAAGAGATAATGATCATAAAGGAATAAATTAACCTATATATTATAAATAAATCTAATATATATTTGATTAAAATTGAGGACATATATAGTCATGCCAAATAGTTTGCTGAATCATTTCAATTACAGTTATTTTAATGTTTTGCTTACTAACTGCATTAGAGACATCATTGACCTGCAATTCAGGAAAACTGTTAATTCTAGCACTGAATTTATCAGGTTTTGACACTTTGGTATATTACTTATTGCCATAGGATCTCTTGTTTCTCAATGTGTATATTTATAAATTTACACATTCTAGAAGGTTTTAGAAAGATAAAAGAAAATATGTATTAAAAGAGTAGCTTAAAAATCTCTTTAATATACCATTGC
Source organism: Marmota flaviventris (assembly GCF_047511675.1). NCBI lineage: Eukaryota > Metazoa > Chordata > Mammalia > Rodentia > Sciuridae > Marmota > Marmota flaviventris. Next base: position 475,119 of record NW_027288407.1, on the reverse strand, counting down.
TATGGTTATTAAATAGCATTTTCTTTTTAAGAATGTATTAACCTGGGGCTGGGGATGTGGGTCAAGTAGCGCACTTGTCTGGCATGTGTGCGGCCTGGGTTCAATCCTCAGTACAACATACAAACAAAGATGTTGTGTCCACCGAAAACTAAAAAATAAATATTAAAATTCTCTCTCTCTTTTAAAAAAAAGAATGTGTTAACCAGAAATATGTATAGAACAATAACATAATAAATAAATATGGTACAAAGAAATAAACATAAAGTAATAAATGTTATATGATTTATTTTATAATAATATTGGTAAAATATACCCAGAGGTGAAAATAAATATTTAAATAATGATAAATGCACATGTCCATTTTTATTAAGGTATAGTGAAATACATCTATTTTTGTAATATACTTTTGTTCATGAAAGCATCATAAATATTATTATCAAATATTATTGTAGCTGCACAAAATTAAAAATCCAAATTGTACATATATCAGTAAATAAATGGCTTTTAGTGACTGAAATTTCTGAGTCTGTTATTGTGAAACACAAATATTCAGTAAAATATGCTCTGAAGAAAACCTCAATTTGAAAATGTAAAAACATAGAAAGGAGTATTTAGAGTTGTTTTACCATGAGATTAATTTAAAATACTTTTGATACCCGAAAAAATACTCTGAAGTTTTTACTCTTAAGAAATACATATGAAAGAGTACAGCAATTCTGTCTCTGAGTAATGCAAGCAGAAGAGAAAGATGATAAGAATATTAAGTAAGCCTCAAAAATCTGAGGATCATGAAATAAATAAATTCTTGGCAAGAAAATATCAGAATCAATTTTGATGTAAAGTCAAAACTAATAAGCATTCTAATTTACCAAATCTTAATGATTTAATATATTAGAGAAAAAAAGTCAGAATTCTAAGCAAATACTTGAGAAATGGGTGTGCACAACAAGGTTTAACCTCAGAAAATTTTATACATCCCCTGTGCCTGTCCATGTGTCTCTCTCACGTCTTTCCACTGTGACATCAAAAAAAAAAAAAAAAAAAAAAATGAAGAACAAGTTTTTGAGTAATTATATTTAGGTCTTAAAACAGTTAAAGAAAATAATTAGCTCTCTTTATCTATTTTTAGAAGTAAATTTTCTTAGTATTTCTTCAATAATTAATGATTACCCTGTGCATGTTGCTCATAATACAGAATGTGTAGAACCACCCAGAATGAGAGCACTATTTAAATAATGTCAGAACAAAAAGTGCTACAGAACAGTAGGAACTGAAAAACAAGGCAAAAGCCAGTGCAGGACCACACAGCATTTAGGGCTATATCAAAGAGGAATGGAGTTGGTCTTAAGAGGTCTGACTTCCCTTAGCCAAGACAAAGGACTAGTACATACTGTCTTAAAACATATTTTTCTTCAAATCTTATATTTTTATGGATACATGGTAAGAATCCAGAAGTTAAATGTAAACTAGCAAATTTACATTCATTTCTGGGACACTTTTACTTCTAGTTCTCTAGATTAATTAATTTTAATGCCTTTCACCATGTCCTAATTGATATTCTAGCTATGGTAGATAACTTTTTCTTATTCAACATTTATCAGGTAATTTACAAAGGACTCCATTACAGAATATAGTCATTTTTTAAAATTCATAAAGCAACGGATGAAATTATTTAAAACACAGACACAGTAATATCACAGGATATAAAGTCTGTGTAGACACCATGGTCTTTATGTTTAGCTCCTAGTTTAAAGAAAGGTTGAGTGGCTTGGATGTTTAGTTTTAAACCTTATCTCAAAAAACTTGAAAGAACTTCTCCTGTGTCTTTAGACAGGGAGACTGGTGGTAACTCAGGGACAACTGTGGGTTTGGCACCTTTATTCATGATCACTTTTTACTTTGTGGAAAGACTTTAAACTCTTTGAAGATTCACATTCCCACTCAGCAGTAGGGAATTTTATTTTTTCATGTTCTATCTCCCCTTTTCCATATCTCATTTCTCTCATTTTAGAATCATGTTAGGAAAATTTATTCTCCTTGTCCAATCTTCTGTTTTCATTCTGAAGAATTTTTTCAACATTATCTTCCAGGTTTTATAATAGCCATCTTTTTTTTTTTTTTTAATTTTTTAATCTTGTTCTTAATATACAAATTCTCTGCCTTCATTTTTGAGTTTTGCACCTGGTGAGGTGTGATTCATTGAGTTCACGTTTGAAAAAATAATCTTTAAGTTATAAAGTTTCAATCATATATATTAAGATAAAGAAACAATTTTAAAATTACCGTATTTGCTATATTTTAAGTACAATAATTTTAAAATACAAATATTTAAAATACATTAATTTTCTTTCTCATTTGGCAATCTTAATGAAGGCATAATGGCTCATTCTATTTTTACTTATAATTTTATCCTATTAAATATGCCTTTTCATTTATTATTCATGTAAAATTATTAATAGAAATTCATCACTGGTTAAGAGACATGAGTCAGCCAAGAGGCAAGTTAAATAAAAATTCAAGTTTTTCTCCATACACAAAATAACTGTCTAAGCATACTTTATGCTGGAAAAATCCTTCAAGATGGCAAGTAGCACAAACAAGTGTGCTGAAGGCTGAAACTGATTCTGAAAGCTAATGCCTCTCCCACAGCACACCATCACAAAGTGAAGATTTCTAAAGTCTGGGAGACTAAGGTGGATATTTTTGATGGAAACACCTACTCTTGTGATACTAACAAATTGTAGAGGAAAAATGATTCATAAAACCCATGAAATGCAGGAACCCCAGAGTTCTGAAAACTATCTCAGATGTAAGCCACCCAGTAGACCTGCCTGACCATTAGATTTTGTTCACTTTAGACCTTTTAGAGTGGGAAATAAACATTGATTAAATAAATCACTGAGATGTGGGGTTCTAAACAACATTTATTTTCTCAACTATACAGTCTAAAACATTACTCCTAATGGATTAAAGCACAAGCATCTGGAACATATTTTTCAAGGCTTTTTTAATTTTTTAGAATATACATTTAATGTGCCACATTCTTTTCCAAATTTCTTATGGAACAATATCAAAGATTTGACATTATGCTTGACAATACTTGGGGAGTCACTTCAAGAACTGTAGTCATTCCACTCACGCCAAGATGATATCATATTTACATAAAGAGTGAGTTTTTAGGTTATTTGTGGTATAAGGTACAGATTCTATTCAAAACATTAGCAAAAGAAAATACAATCATTGTCAGATGAAGTCCTGATATATAAAAATAAAATAACTTAAAAAAAATTCCAAGCTGGGCATGGTGGCGAATGCCTGTAATCTTGGTTGGCTCTAGAGACTAAGGCATGAGAATTGCAAGCTCAAAGCCAGTCTCAGAAATTCTGCAAGATTAAGTCTCAAAAAAAAAAAAGAAAGAAAGAAAAAAGAAAAGAAAGAGCTGGGGTTTGGCTCAGTAGTTAAGCACTTGTGGGTTCAATTCCTGATTTAAATAATAATACTAATAATAATTCTAAATGGCATCATGATAAACACAATAAAAATTTGTAACTGAACTTTTTTTTTGGTGGTACTGGGTATTAAACCCATGGCCTTGTGAATGTGAGGCCAGCACTCTACCAACGGAGTTATATCCCCAACCCTATAACTGAACATCTTACTAGACTCTAGCTTCCTTCTGTGACTTTTGTGCTTTTGCTATTCCTTCTCTTATCCTATAATTTCTGCAAAAATTTTCTTCAGAAACGAAAAACTCACTCCTTCCACAAATTACCTTCATAAAGGAAAATTTCTGGACATATTCACCCCTTTGGTAAGGATTGTCAAGTCTTCTATTATGAGTTAAAAACTCTATCCTGTTCTTTAATTCGGTACTTCTGCCTGTTTTTCTGTCCTTTTGTTTAAAATTGTGATTTATAAGTGTATAGTTACAATTATGGTTTACATTGCTTCCTTGCCTTAGAACAAATAAGCCTTTTGCACACTTATCTCTAAACCCCAATACTCATGCTTTGATTTTTCTTTGTGTTCAGCTACATCACCAAGGTGGTTACAGGTCTTAATGCAAGCAGTTTCTGTTTGATCTGGTCCTGGCTTCCTCCCTCCCATGTATGGTGTCCAAATTTTTTTGTGCTTGGTGAGACTTTTAGTGAGGTTACATCTCATATACCCGTTTTGATGTAATGAGATGTCTTTTTGCAAATGTGGTGGATGTGATAAGTGGATGTGATATTGGGACTTCATGGAGATAAGTGACTGCAGTGTGTACCTGTCCTGCTATGAGGTCTTCTTCATGGTATAAAAACATTGTCTTGTCCCTTGTTTACAAAATTTGAATTGATGGAGTATACAAACCAAGCTTCATGTAGTTCTGATCTCAAAAGTTATGACCACTGCATGTCTACAGTGTATAGAGCACTTGCTTTTTTTCAGGGCTACTTTATTTTAGAGAACTCTGAAAAATTCTTTTATAACATATAAGTAAAGAAAACAGGGCTGGGGATGTGGCTCAAGAGGTAGCGCGCTCTCCTGGAGTGTGTGCAGCCGGGGTTCAATCCTCAGCACCACATACAAACAAAGATGTTGTGTCCACCAAAGACTAAAAAAAAAAAACAAAAAAATTAAAATTAAAATTCTCTCTCTCTCTCTAAAAAATAAATAAATAAATATTTTTAAAAAAGAAAACAATGTTGGGCATGTTCAAATTTTCCAGAAAAATCTGAGAGCAATTATTAATAATTGACAGATAAGCAAACTGAGAATCCCAGAGTTAAGTGATATGTCATAGTTTATAAAGTTACTAAGTGAGAAAAGCTAAGATTCAAATGAAATCTAGCTAAGGTTTTACACCTAAAAATACTATAATATTCACAAAGTCTTACACCTAATACATTATGAGGCAAGGCTATTACTTTATTGGCTTCTCCATTTAATATTTTCATTTTAGAAACATTTTATTAGTAGAAATAATAGTATGTCTGATGATAAATATATAAGAAAATATTCAACACCTTCAACATCCACAATGTTCAATAGAAACCATGTAGCATTTTTATACCTTTATATCAGATTTTTAGAAAAAGCATTTATAATCTGATAGTTAAAATCATTTTTTTAAATTGTGCTACTATAAATATTGTTGTAGCTGCATTTTTGTAGTATGCTGTGATGCCCTTCAGTATATGAATTAATAAAGAAAATGTTCTTTTTATACAAAATAGGATAATGCTCATCATTAAAGAGAATGAAATCATGGCATATGCAAGTAAATGGATGGAGCTGAAGAATATTATGCTAAGTGGAGTAAGCCAATCCCCCCAAACCAAATGCTGAATGTTTTCTCTCACATAAAATTTCTGATATGTAATGGAAAGGAGGGAGAAGCATGGGAGGAATAGAAAAAAAACTATAGATAAGGCAGTGGGGAGGAAGGGAAAGAAAGGGAGCATGGGGATAGGAAAGTGATGGAATGAGATGGATGTCATTATCCTAAGTACATGTATGAAGACATGAATGGTGTGCCTCTGTTGTGTACAAGAGATATGAAATATTGTACTCTATTTGGGTAATATGAATTACAATGCATTCTACTGTATTTTATAACAAATTAGAATAAAATCTAAAAATTATGTTATAAAAGATTGTGAGAAAATTCAGAGGAAATAAAATATTTAAATACAAAAATTAAAAAAAAACATGTTTATATATGTTGAAATGTTTTATATATTCAATTGTGGAGTTTGTAATACTCAAGAATAAGTGTAACATATTATGGAAAAAAGCAAATACTTTTGAATCAACTAAAATATATTCATTTATTAAAAAATAATATATTGTCTCATTTAAATTTATTCTTTGAGTGAGATAGAGAAAGACAGAATACAAAGAGTGATTAACAAAGTAAAACAAAATAGGTAGAAGTGGAAAACTAAATATACAAATGAAGAAAGAAGTCTTAATGTACTAGAGAATCCATGCTAAAAATAAGAAAAGTAGTGAATGCATGATAAGACTGTGAGAAACGACAGATTATTTATCCTCTGATAAATCTCTGAAAACCTATTTTCTTGGGATATAGATCACATATGAAACTATTACTCACAAGTTTAGACACGATTTTGTAATTACTTATTCATGAAAGTTTATTAAATAATATCAATACTAGATACTTCCTGGAATTTTCCTCCAAGTCGATGAAATCTTATATATATTTTAGAATATGTATGTGCATGTGCACTCTAGAACACTATGTATAAATGTATATATGTTTTATCTAAGGTTAACTTTTCTATGTATGTGAAATAATTTGATTCTTTTATATTTTTCTAAATATAATGGTAAATGAAATATTTTTGTAGAAAATATAATATGAGTGATCTGTTTACTTTATTTTAAAGTGTCTGAATTTTTTTTTTACATAACTGGCTTTGTAAGCCAGTCATTTCTATATTTTAAATAAAAGGTGTGTTTGAGTGGGCTGGGGATGTGGCTCAAGCAGTAGCATGCTCGCCTGGCATGCACATGGGGCTGGGTTCGATCCTCAGCACCACATACAAATAAAGATGTTGTGTCCGCCAAAAACTAAAAAAAAAAAATTAAAAAATCTCTCTCTCTCTCTCTCTCTCTCTCTCTCTCTCTCTCTCTCTCTCAAAAAGGGTGTGTTTGAATAAAAGCATTTTAAGAAAGCCTCCACTCAATGATGAATAAAATTCCCTATTAAAGAGTATTTTTTTTTTAGTACAAAATATTTCCCATGGAAAGAAGCAATGGATGTTAGCCCACCACAGTACGCTAAATCACCTTTCATATAAACCTATGGCAGGGATGCTAAGAAGATTATATTTCAAAGCACAATGGATCTCAAACATCAAATAAAGCTCTAGGCTTCATGAAACCAAAAGAAAAGATTTTACCAGCATTTTCTATTTACCACAAAGCCTCTCTCAAAGAAGTAGGCAGTCCTATGCTAAGTATTTGATAGCATACCCTTGGTGTCAACATTTCCTATTCTTCTATAACAATCACTGAAGGTCCAGATTTCCCCTCACAGTCAGAATTCTATTTTCTTCTATAGGGTATGCTCATAAAGCAAAACAAATAGAAGTTCATGGAAAAGGACTTTTTCACTCATATTTTCCTTACTGTCTTTTTTCTGGAAACAAACAGAAGGCATCTGTCTTCAAAATTGCTTTCACCATAGTTTACTACAATTTTCTAATCCCAATATTGGACTGCAGGATCCTCTTTTGTGGGAGCCAGTGTTGAGGGTCTTCTGCTGCCAAACAGAGGCCTCACAAGCCATGTGGAATGTGGATGATCCATGTCATGTCTTGTGAGCTGCATAGCTTACACAGTTGCTTTCCAAAGGAGTCAACCTGATGTGATCTAAAAGGTCCTGTATTATATAAATTCTGATTTTCTTTTAAATTGGCCATCTTTATTCAGCTCAGCTAGTGTGCTGCTCCTAATGGTCTCTGCATTAATACTAGTGAAACACAAAAGAGCAGTGGGCCTCAACCATTTTTTTTCACCTGTTTCAATCCAAATATTCTTCAGGACTACTTCAGGATTTTTTGTATAAAAAGCCCAACCATCTTAAATAGGTTAATATACCAGTGGATTAAAAGGCCCTATTCTTATAGCTTTATGACTCTAATTAGCTTGAATGCTTCAAATTGATTTAAGTTATAAACCATGCTGTTTTGTTGCAGTAAATGGTATTGTGTATGCGCATCAAATCACTGTATCAGTGTGAAGTAAAAGTATGGATACTTAGATCAAGACAGCAGAGGCATGGGTGAGAAATTCTACACATCAAGAAAGACCTGAAAGACCTGTGTTTGTGCCTGGAGCTGGGATTGTGACTCAATGGTATAACACTTTCTTAGCATGTTTGAGGCACAGGGTTTCATCTAAGCACTGCATATAAACAAAATAAACAAAATAAAGACCCATCAACATCCAAAAATGTATATAAATAAATAAAGTGCTTAAATACTTTCGCAGAATTAGTCTATGCTGTTTTAAGAAAATAAGAACAAAATGAAATGTTTCACCCCTTGTAGAAAAGCTATTACCTTCAATAAAGTGCTGCTTATAAATTTATTTCTTCTTTGTTATCCTGTGAGGAAATTACAACATGTTGAAAATTCAGTTGTATGTTATCAGCCAAAAGAATGATTGAATATCAGAGTTTTTCTTCCTTTGCAAAAATCACCACCCTTACTGTTATTGTAGGAGAAATTCATAAACACAGAAAGCTTGGCTATTCTCACAAAGTTTATGTAAACATGTTACTCTAAATTAAATTTATATAATCAATTATGATTTGCTACCAATGCAGATGTCTTGTTACCATTTGGAACACATGAAGAGGTCATGAATTGATCGCTATTTCAGTTTCAAGAGAAACATTTCCTATAAGGGTGTCTGTATTTTGTCAAGAAGATAAAACAAGAACAGTAAGGACTTATTGATTCCTGATCCATGCAAAAATAACTGAGAAAGAAGGGTGATATCACTTAGAAAATGTACACAAGTCTATAAACCACTTTTAAAAAATCATATTAAAAATACATACAAACAACTACAGATCCAGTTAAGAAAAAATCAGCTACTCCAGGCAATAAAACTACAGGAGATATCACAATATCAATACTTGAGAAATAGTGCCACTTGTTATCTGATCCTATCACTCACTGAAACATTACCCAGGAGAGTCAGAGCCAGTATAAACACTCCAAGAACCATTTAGAGCACACTATTCTTTAAGACCTCAGAAGTAAATGTAGCTAGAACTGACATACTAAAATTGCTTATTATCACAAAGGTGAACCAATATATTCTGCTTTACAACTCTCTTGGCAGGCCAGAGAACAGGGTAAATTTATTATCTACAGCACCATAATGCTCACAAAGATCTCTGTATTATTCATAAGACTGCATATAAATTATAAAAAAACATATTTTTTTTCCAGTTTATAACATTGTTTTATACATATCAATACATTATGTTGTGGCCAGCAAAGTACATATTATTACTGACAGCTGTTGACATGATTCAATAAAGCCCCAAGGGGTTTCACTGATAATCCTAAATCACAACTACTTTTCCAAATAAAAAGCCACTTCTATCTCTCACAATATTTAGAGGAGGTTTGCAGAAATGTCAGTGGTTCATAAGGAAGAAACTTGGGCAGAAGCCCCAAGAAACCAGTGTAATTTTCTAAGTTTAGTGGGGAGGAGAGGGGGTCTTGTATATTAAAAAATAAGCCCTCTGTAGAAAATGGAGTCTCTCATGTGAAGATTAATAAGTCTAATTTTGGAAAGAGAGTTTCTATCAGACTTTGCTAGTATTTTATTTGGTTTCTTATCTTTCTCTTCCTGTGTCAGATGGTGAAGTGCCTAATTTAAAACCACATTTTGAGATGAATGTCCTTAAAAAAGTTTAGAGATTTTTCTATTGACTTTGAATTCCTCTGCAGTTTTCAATTTTGCAAGTCATATTAAAATAGGCAGACTGCATAACCAAATGTTATTCGGATGTCTTCAAATAAATTTAATAATTTCTTTTTTTATTCCATGTACAAAGGAATAATTTAATTACAATGAATAAAAGTTGAGAGTAGTTGGTTCTTTTCATAAAGCAAATTTTTTTAGACATCAAGAACTCCATGAATACAATTTTGAGCTGAAATATGGGTGGACTCCTCCTGCCCCGGCTGGCCCCAGTGCACCTCTGGCACACATGTCCACCCAGAAAGTTAAGTCATGGGGGAGCGAGATTGTCGCCTCTGAGGCCCTGGCTCCGGCTCCCCACCCCTGGCTCTGGCTCCCCGCCCCAGGCTCCCGCCCCAACCGCTGCTGGCCTGGCTCCCATCCACGGACTGGCCTCCTCTGCCAGAGCCTCCGCCGCCCTGCCCGCTGCAGCTCCCTCCTGTCAGGCCCTGTAGTGTGGCGCCCCTGTCTCTGCCCCTGGCGCGGACAAGGGCGGCCGCCTGCGGGGCGGGGCTCCCCTCCTCCTCCTTCTCCTCCTAGAGGCTCAGCCGGGGGTTGCCTCTGACACTCCGCTTCACCTTCACACACCCCCAGCACTTCCCGAGTCCTGCCTCCCCTGGCTGCCCTGGGGAGAGCTGGAGCCTAGGCTGTCTCCAACCCCGCACCAGTCTGGGCGGCAGGCGCTCGCTTCTCCAGTGGGGGCCGCGCCTGCGCCCCCCCCCCGCCCCCGCCTCGGCGCTCACCTCTGGCCTGCACCGGGGGCTGCAGCCTCCCCCCGCCTCGCGCTCCGGGACTCGTCTCCGGAGTTCTCCCGAGGCGCTGGAGGCCTCCTTTCTCTCCCGCGACTCCGCTTCTCCCCCGCGCTTCCCGCCCTCCCCACCCCAAACCCCAACTCCCCAGCTCCATGGCGCCTCTGGGATGCAGCTCCCCTTTTCCGCACATTCGGGCAGCGGTGCCCGCACCCAGAAACAGCCCTCTTGGGGGCGCTCGGCTCCTCGGGGCTCCGTGTGGGCACTCACAGCCCGGGGTGGGGACCCGGAGACCCCGCCTACCTCCCACCCGCCTTCGCAGCCCCTGAGGAAGGCGCGGTGACTGGCTCCTGTCATAGGTCCCTCAGGTGCCTGCTGCCCAGGGCGCTGACCTTCGCTGCCAAAGCTGTAGCTGAGGCTGCCGCCGCCAAGTTCCCTTGTTATATCTCCTCCTGTTAGCAACTCCTCCTGCTCCACCCCTCCCGCTCCTCCTCCTCCTCCACTCTTCTTCCTCCTTCTCCTCCTCCTCCCCTCCTCCTCCTCCTCCTCTCCCTGCTCCACCCTCCCCCTCCTCCTCCTCATCTCAGCATGAGAGAGTTGGACCACACCAGCTCTGGAGCAGAGGAGGGGGCTCAGGAGCAAGGCCGTCCCTCCCTCCTCCTCCCCAACAGTGACGGCTGCCAAGTCCTGTCACTGGGGAAAGGACAGTGTGGAGGAGGGGACAAAGGTGGATTGAGGAAAAAAAAAGAAAAAATATGGGTGGAGGGCATAGGAGGTGGAGAGGTGGGGCAATTCTCCCTGGGCCATGGAAGTTTTTCAGTATCTCTCCACCAAATTAAAAGTAATAAAAATTAAGAAAAAAACTTATAAGGAGAAAAAGAACTTCTGAAGCCATCAACATTTTTCTTTTTCTTTAGTCTCCACCTTAGAACCTAAAATATTTTATGCTGCTATCATCATCCAATGATGGTTCTGCAGGCTTATGGGGGAAAGGCATTTTCAAATTTTAAAAAATCTTTCTGGATGATTTGCACTTATTCTTTTATTAATTATGATTTCTTTGTAGTCTATCCTAAATATGATTTTAATATTGTCAATTTTCCTTATGTGTCTCAACAAATCATTTTTTCCTCCATTAAAATCATTCAACGAATTCTTTTTTGTTATTTAAAAAAATTATATTTTCCATAATGTCTAGAGGCAGGACTGAGATATTTGGCTTTCATAATTGTGCTAATATTCACACCAAATTTATAAGGTAGTGGGAGAATATTTTCACAATTAAAGGCATATATGTCTATAAATATTTTTCTATAGTTCAATACAGTTTACTAAGAGAGTCAACAAAATTTTAATGAAGAAAAAATAAATCACTGTCTATAAGATGACTGCTGTTTTTCATACAACCTCTGCACATCATGTGATTGAAACCTGGCATCCAGCCTATAGTGAATAAATTAACTAATTATCTGTCACTAATTAACTCATTCTAAAACTTATTAGCTCATATTTGGGATGGTCGTCAATTTAGGCTCAGTTCATCTGGAATCTTTGCTGCATATGATTAGGTGATGGTTGGTAAATACAATGAACTTTAGAGTATAATCTGGCTGCCAATAAAACACCCTGATGTTTTTTCCCCAAATAACTCATGATTAAAAAAGTATTGTGGGCTTGTTTTCATGGAGGTACCAGTGTTCTGAAAGCAAAAACGAAAACATTCAAATGTTTCTTGACCAGATACCTGACTAATACTCTTTCATAGCAAACAGCATTACATAATTCATAAGAATGAACAACTGGATAGTGGCTTTGCAGGTTTTTTAGGAAGGCAAGTGAGTGCCCAATGCCTGGGATCCATGTGACTTACCTGGAAACCTGACAAGCACCAAGTTGATCTTTCTTTGTGCAAGGCTGCCAATCATGAGGCCACTGCAGATATTTGTGACCAGTCAACTACTGAGCCAAGTGCACAGCTGGGTTTGACACATTTCTGAGCTGACTCAATTCTTCTGAAATGATTCCTGATTTCTGCCTCCAGCCACAAAGTCATCTCAAAATATTGATTAATTTCAGAAGGAGGAAAATAAGATTCTAATGCTGCCATTCAGGTCCAAGTCTTCTCCAGGGCACCTGCTAGGCCTGCTGTGAGCCTCCATCAAAATGGTCAGGAATTCACTGACAAATTTCAAAGGGGCTGAAATGTCATTACTGTTTGTATAATTTTGGATTGATTAACAATAGCATAAATGACACAAACATGACAAAGGTGGAAGGTATGAAGCAAACCTTTTGTTGGCAATCTTTTCTTTATTCAGTATTCAGCAGTAGAGTCAAGCAGTGGTTTACCTAGCATGGCTTATTTGGGGGGCAGAAAGTGGCTTAAGTGAGGATCTGAGTTACATAAGCTTCTTTCACCATATCAATTTTCTTTCAGAAGCTTACAACATTCTTATCATGGACACTCATGCCATTCACATCTCCAAATACAATATGTCAAATCTTTCTTTTCTGAAATCTAGATTCTATTTTTTAATGTTTCATAGTCCTGTCAGTAATTATATTTCCCACCTTGGTCTCCTTTTTCCTCTATTTGCTTTCTATTTAAAAAATGAAATAAAATAAACAAAGAAAAAATTAAAAAAAAAATTCTTCTCAATGCCTATATATCTCACATTTCTTTCTGTTTTGAAAACATAGGACTTTGTGGTACTTTACATTCTCTCTAGATCAGCCTGTTCTCTAATGAATAAACCTTGATTAAACTTCCAACATATTCAATGACAACCTATATTTTGTATGTAAAGGGGTGTTGAGATAAATTCTAGCTGTTGTTTCTTTGTTGAGAGCCACAGCCAGTCAGAATGAAGCCTGGCATTTGCCAGAGAGAATGTTTGAAAGGTGACAAGGAATGTTTGAAAGGTTAAGCCAGGGAACCATTGAGATGATGATTTGAGTTAAGCTATATCTAATTGCTGTGATGCTAGATTGATTGCATTGAATATTTGACCTTTACTGTCGGGCAATGGGGTGGCTCTTGCTGCCTTGGGCGCCTGCTAATTTGAAGTTCTTGCTCTATTTTGGAGTTCTCCTGAGGATTCCCAGAGAGTTCCCATTGGTTGGGGAAGTGCCGGAGGGGGGATTTCCAGTGTGGGGGGTTGCTGGAAGGGCTATGTGAGTGGCATTGGCGAAAAAGTATGAGTGCAGTGCCGGTGAGAGTTGAAATAAATTAGTTGCTGTTTGAACCTACAAGGCTTTGTGGTGGCTCAGTTATTTGTGCCCAGCCAGACTGCGGCATTTCTTCTTGATGTAAACTGTGAAGTGTATGAAAAATAAGTCCAAGCACATTACTCTAAATCTTTTGTCATTTAAAATGATAGACCTCAGCCAGAGCAAAGGAACATATACAAAAATACTTGCACCAGCCTGGTTTCAGACCCCCCCCCCAAACCTAATGGAGCAGCTGACCCCAAAACAATAAGCCCAGGAAATACCCTATTCACATTCTGGTTCCATGTTAATTACTCAGCTGGGATCAGTGCAGAGAAGTAGGCAAATATCAAAGGTGCCAGTTTAGCTCAAGACATTATCAGCATATTTTCTCAACTACTATTGCTGGGAGTATTGAATTGTGGGTGTAATAGTGTAGAATAAAGTAAATCACCAATACCCTGAGCGAGACCTTCCAGAGCCCTGGCCCAATTCTGCTGACCACAGTAATATCTCCACAACTACCAATTGCTCCTAAAAGAAATTTGTTTGTGCACTATTTCAACTTTAACAAATTTTGTTCTAGTTACTATGTTCTGAAGTTTAAAGTTTTAGACGAAAAGGTGACTGGGCATGTGCAAATATCTGTAAACTGCAAACAAATAAATTTGCATTCTTTTTTCTAGAACTTTTATGGACTATGGTTTCCAACAGTCATTCACAAAAGAGGTTAGAAAAAAAATCCCTGTTTATTCCCAAGGAATCTTTACACAACACTTTTACACTGGCTACTTCACATAAACTTGCCTCAGGGATTTAATTCATAAATCAAATGAATTTCCTGCAGCCTGTACAGTGCTGTTGTAATGGCTATTATAATAATGTAAAATTGTCATGAGTGATGAAACATGCCTGGAATCCTAGAAGTTCAGGAAAATGAGGCAGAAGAATTGTTAGTTTGAAGACAGCCTCATTCACTTAACAAGGCTCCAAGAAACTTAGTGAGAGCCTGTCTCAAAATATAACATAAAAAAGACAGTGAATGTGGCTCAATGGAAAGCACCCCCAGGTTCAATACTCAGCACCAAACCAAAAATTAAAAAATAAATAAATAAACATAAGGATTCAGGGTACAAAAACATGTAAAAAATGTTGGCAACAGCATAAATTTAATAAATATGTTTTTGATAAAAGTGTTAAGGTTCTTTAAAAGCCCAAAATAAATATGCTACATAATCCACTAGTAATAATTTGGGGTACTACCACAAGGTTGTACATGCCTGTACTCTCTGTGCCTTAGAAGGGTGAGACAAGAGGATCTCAAGTTAGAGACCAGACTCAAAAACTTGGCAAAGTCCTAAACATATCAGTAAACCCTGTCTCAATAATAAATAAATAAATAAAAGTGGTGGAGACTGGGTATGTAGCACATTGGTAAAATGCCCATGATTAATCCCTGGGTTCAATCCTCAGTACCACAAATAAGTAAATAAATAAAATAAAAGAGAGAAAGAGATAGATTGAACTATCATGTAATTTAAATTCAAAATAAATTTTTAAAAAAAATATGCGTATATATGTAAAGCAATTGAAATCCTTTTGCTGAAGATATTGCTACACTTCTATTTTTATTGTATCTTAATTCACAGTATCCAATAAAAGGAAACAAGTGTCTTTTAGATAAAAGGTATTATCAGAAAATGCCTTCCAGCTGCAGATTATTCAACTAATGCCTTTAGAAACTACACACTTAAAATTAAAACTGGTCTCTAGAAGGCAAGACTCAGATACTGGTGTTTTTAAAGTACTCCAAGATATTTGGTATCTGTGGGCACCTTGTTTCAGACTGTTCTAAAATTCAGAACGAGGTACATATGGGAGGTCAAGATGAAACCACAATATACAGTAAATTCTTCAATGGGTAATCTTAACTCAGACACTCTAATAGATGAAACAGTTTTGGAGATAAAACTAGATTCCCTGTTTCACTGATTTCTGGGTTATGGATTCAATACAAACATATATTAGAAAAGACTTAAGGCTACTGGTTAAAATCTATTTATAATAGGTATTGAAAATATACCAAAGGCTGGCTGTGTTGGTGCAGGCCTGTAATCCCAGTTGCTGGTGAGGCTGAGGCAAAAGCATCAAATTTCAAAACAGCCTTAGCAAAAGTGAGGTGCTAAATGACTCAGTGAAACCTCATCTCTTAATGAAGTAAAAAATAACCCTGACACTGAGTCTCAGTAGTCCAGTGTTCCTAATTTCAATCTCTAGTATCCACCATAAAAAAAAAAAAATATGTACCAGGGGGCTGGGGCTGGAGCTCAGTGGTAGCTAACTTGTCTGGCACTTCTTTTAATTCTCAGAATTACATATAAGTAAACAAAATAAAGGTCTATCAACAACTAAAAATAGTTTTTTACAAAGTGTACCTATTTGTTGACAGCCTGTGACCTAATTTGCTGTGTACTTTAGTTTTTGAGATGGAAGTTGGCCATGCATGGTGGTGCATGCCTGTAATCTCAGCTGCTTCAGAGTCTGAGATAGGAGGATCCTGAATTTGAAGTCAGTCTCAGCAATGGTGAGAAGCTAAGCAACTCAGTGAAAACCTTTCTCTAAGTAAAAATAAAAAAATAAGGGTAGGTATGTGGCTCAGTGATAGAGTGCCCATGACTTCAATCCCTGGTTTTGCCTCCCAAAATATGGGACTGGGGATATAGCTCAGCTAGTAGAGTGCTTGCCTTCTAAGCATGAGGCCCTGGGTTTAATTCCCAGTACCACAAAAAACAAAAAAAGGAAAGAAAGAGAGAGATTGATCTTTCATGTAGTTTGAATTCAAGTTAGTCCCACTTTTATTTTCCTGCCACACCAGAGAAAGGTGTTTACTGAAATGTTTGGAATGTTTCTATGGTTCAGGGCCATTTTAATAAAAAGGTCTTACATATGAAAACAAAATGAATTGAGGACCTTTATTGGGACACATAAACTACACTACCTCATTTAGAAGAGATTAATTCTTTTAAATGTCACCTAATTTTATTCTGCTTTATTCATATGTAAAAAGCTCCGATTGTTGGTAAAGATGGTGCCTGGAGGGGCTGGGAATGTGGCTCAAGGCATAGAGCACTCACCTGGCATGCGTGTGGCCCAGGTTCCATCCTCAGCACCACCTACAAAGAAAGATGTTGTGTCCGCTGAAAACTAAAAATAAAAAATAAAAATAAAAAAAAATTCTCTCTCTCTCTCTCTCTCTCTCTCTCTCTCTCTCTCTCTCTCTCTCTTCTCTCTCTCTCTCTCTCTTTCTCTCTTAAAAAAAAAGATGGTGCCTGGAGCATTTCTCTTCCAGGAGCTCAGGTCCATGACACTGAATGGCGTGAACTTTTAATGGCACAATGGCACACCTCCAAATCCCCAAAGTGGCGTGAACTCTCAGCCAATAAAGAAGTAAGAGCCCACTCCCCCCTGCTCCTCCTCATCCCCCATTGAGCTCATAAATATCAATACCCTCTCCCTCTCCCTCTCCCCATCCCCATCCCCCTCTCTTCCCCCTTCCCTCTCTCTTCTTCCACCTTCCCCCTTCTCTTCTGTGACAGGCCTCTACAATCCTGTTTGTTGAGTTTATGGAGCTTTCCCACCATTCCTACACAGATGATAAATCAAATCTTTTAAAAATGTTCTCTAGTTCTTGAAGAAAAATGAAATGAAATATGGGAAAATAGTCATTGATAATGTTGAAAGTGGAGTTTTGAGATGAAACAAAATTTCTTACTTTGCCAATTGCATCTGGGTACTTGTCTCACAAATTTTGAAGAATAAAATCTATTTAATTAAGCAAGTTGAAATAGAACTCCCACCATGTGGGATGGGGAATGATACCAGATAAACTCATTTTTGTGTGCCATCTTAAAAGTTTACATATGTTTTTCAGCAGAAATGGAAAAAAATTATTTAAAATAGGTTTTAGAAAAGGCATCCTGACTACCATATGGGTTCATTTTCATCTTTTCCATGACCCATCTTTCCTCTTGCAACTTCACCACCGGACAAAGGACTTTGTTGAAGGTGTTTCCAAAAGTGGGCATTAAGGTTTTTTTACATTTGAAATAGGCCTTAATGGTGCTGATTAACATATCTTCCAGTTATCCTCCAGCTGTGTTAGAATGAGGTTCATAATCCTGATTACACTGTAATTTTACTATCCCTTCTATTTTATACTAATTCACTATGAAAAAAGAACCCTAGATTTGATTATGTGAACAGAGAGCTAGAAAACTAGAGTTTTATTCTCAGACCTAGGAAGAGCTAAGCTGAAGTTCTGGAATTTATATTGTTGTTCTGAATTTGTGATACTACTTCCCCTACATTAAAAAAGCTCTTGAGTCATGAGGAGCATTGAGTTAAAATCCAGCATCAGCAACTTAATGAGGCCCTAAGAAACTCAAAGGGACCCTGTTTCCATATCAAAATATTTAAAAAGGGCTGGGGATGTGATTCAGTGGCTGAACTCCCCTGGGTTGAATTCCTGGTACCAAACACACACACACACACACACACACACACACACACATACACACACACCAAAAAAAAAAAAAAAAAAACCCGCCATAACACGCTCTAAAAGTACAATCTCTCTTGTGCATGGAAACAACAAATGAAGTTGGGGTTCTCTTCAGATAATTATTCCAGTCTTCACCAAACAATGTGGGAACATGCTGGACTCATTGCACATGGATGCCCACAAAGGGCTTTAGAGACAAGCTGAAAACACCATACAATTATCGAACAAAATGTCCAGGTTTTTAATTGCTGATCTAAGCTTCACTAGACTAGTAAGGGTTGGGGATGGAGGTTTATCTGCCACAGAGACCCTCTGAGGAGTCCTGTGAAGATGACCTTAGGCCTGAGCCTACACAACTCTATTTTAAAAATTCTAGTTTCAAACCTGCAGTCTCACCAGGCACACAGACACAGAGCACTCCAGTATGGCCTCAAACAAGTTATTTGCCCTCAACCTGATAAATAGAGTGAAGCCCCTGGCAGGCTCTCCTAGCCTGATAAGAGAGAAAGGCAAAAATGTCAGGGTGGAGACCACCAGACAAGATGTTTCTGACCCCAGGGTAAATGACAATGAGAAACCTGGTGTTAGCTGAAGAAGATTGCAAGGGGGGTCAAAAAGCCCAAAATTTTATGTAAATAATACAGCTAATGAACAGGGATTCAGCCAGCCAAAACAAAGATGCACTTGAGATAGATAGCCTGATGAGGACCTGACATCCCATTAGTTGTCTTCATTTCCTGATCCTCTGCATAATACTCACCACTCCCCAACTCTATGCCCTTGTCTGGACCATGGTGAGTGCTGCAACTTCTCCCTATGATTCTCTCCTCAACCAGTCATCTGCTCCATACCAGGAAAGCCCTGCCTTGGTTTTTGTCCTGATCACCCTGGTCTGAGTGAGTGTGCATATCCTGGACATAAAGCCTAAGGCTTGAGACTTTTGAACTTAGCATGCAGAGGGAATGTCTGTAATTAGCCTGTCATTATTACGTGTGCTTTGCAGTGCTTAGAATTAATTTATAATTGTTAGCTCTGAATAGATTATGTCTATTGCAGTACCTAGCATTAAGAATTGTTGTTTTCTTGATTAAGAACCTATAGAGTGAAATTGTGTTGAGTAATTGAGTGAATAAAGCATTGAAAGGGGCATAAGTGCATGGAAATTCTTTATTTCTCTCCTGTACTGCATATATCACAATTGTTGCCCCCTCACAACAAGTACCTAGCCACAATTTTCATTTTCCACCATTGCCACTCTTGCCAGCTTCAAACAACATACTTATCCAGTCTCAAGATAACGAGGCACACTTATCATTTTCTTGCTTTCAGGGTTTTCAGAGTTCTCTATGTGATTTGTTTTCAGCTTCTTCTTAGCACAGAAATTTGGGCTCTTGATCCATGACAGAAAGCCTACAAAATGATTAAAAGAATGGCACCTAAGGGACTGATTGGACAAGTCTTCAGGCACTGACTCCAACCTAAGCCGAGTGGGCCCAGAATCAAGTCCAAAATGCAAGCTGGTCCATTTTCATTGTGAAAAGACTAAGTATCAGGGCTGGGGATATGAATAAAAGAAATTAAAATACTTTATATAAGATATCTGCTGTTTTCCAGATATTCACTGTACCACATATGATTAAAACCTGACATTTTCCCTCCAGTGGGTATATTGTTGTCTATAACTGTATAAGAAGTCACTCTAAAACTTACTAGTTCACATTTGGATTGAACTGCATTCATCTGCAATATTTTTGCTGCATATGTTTAGCTGTTAAGATTACTGAACTTCAGAGGGTGATCTGGCTGCCAAAAGAAAAAGGACCCTGAATCTTCTTCACATGATATCTCAGAATCTAATAAATTAAGGTGAGCTTGTTCTCATTGAGGAGACAGTGTTCTAAAAGAAAAAGCAAAAACATTAAAAAATATTTCCTGACTAGATACCTGACTAGTACTCTTTCATAGCCACAACTTTACAAAAGCCATAAAAAAAGAAGAGCCCTGACCCAAAGTTTGTAGAATGCATTCTGCATTTGGCTAGAGTAGGAGTAAAATCACATTACCAAATTTCTGTACACAGATAAGGCTAAAGGACTATTGATATTATGTCACTAATTCTGCCTTTTGTAACAGATGAGGTTAATACAGCTTTTCAGTGTCAAAAAATATTTTCAAAATCCCATAAGTACTGTGTGTGTGTGTGTGTGTGTGTGTGAGTGTGTGTGTTTATATGAGTGTAGTGCTGGTGGTTAAACTGAAGGAATTAATATTCCTGAGCTATATTCTCAATTTTTTCTTTTTCTTTTTCTTTATTTTGAAACAGGATCTTACAAAGATGCTTTGTTGTGTGCCCACAATTTTTAAGTACATATCAAGATCAAATATGCCTGACACAAAGGCAAAACTTACCTCCTTTAGAAGCCATGATTCATCATTATGTTTAAGTAGTGACATTTTTAAGTAGTGACATTTATTCAAAAGGGGAGGGGGGTTACACACATATGTGGCTCATGTCAGCAATCTTAATAATTTGGGAGACTTAAGCAGAAGAATCACAATTTCAAATTCAGCCTAAATAATATGAGAGGGCCCTAAGAAACTAAGCAAGACTTTGTGTGAAAACTAAAAATAAAATAAAATACAATTTAAAAAGCCTGATGATATAGGGGTTTAGGAGAACTACCCTGGGTTAAGTATTCATTCCTGTCCCCTTAAAAAAAGAAAAGAAAGAATAAAAAAAAAAAGAAAAACAAATTTTTTACATCTGATGAACTTTTTATTCAATGGGGATAATATGTTTGAGAAAAAAGTCTAAAGCTTATAGCAAGGAATTAAAATAAACTTGGGAAATTGCTGAAAATTGAATTGAAAAATCAAGAACAAGCAATATTTTTTAAATTTCTTATCAGGAGAAATTTGAAAACAGCCATATTTCATTTCAGTCATGATGAAAATGCAGGATGCTATGGAAACTGCAACAAAAGGACTGTATCTGTATCACAAAAGTTTTGTAAATGGAGAATATGAAACACTACATTAAAAAAGTGAGGGTGAGACAACATTAAGGCCATATGTGTAATCTAAAATAAATAATATACTAAATCTCCACTATATGAATTTTATCTGGGAGTATGTCTACAAAACAACACAATACTCCTTGAATAAAGCAGAGGATCTGTGATAGTATCAAATTAAAAATGATTTCACATCTGTGGCTGTTGTGCAGGGGCTTATATCAAAAAAGCAAGGTTTGGGGCTCAAGCAGTTGAATGAAGATGTGAGGAACTTTTGGGATGGTAGGCATGCTACTTTTGAAGACAGCAATAGCCCATAACCAAACTCTAGCTTCTATCGCTCAGCTCAGCCCCCCAAATTATTAAATAGAACTTTTTTTTAATGCAGGTCAGACAAAGAAAGCATATCAACAACATTTTACTGATTGTAAGAGCATGCTCACAAATAAATGTTTTTTTTTTTTTTTTTTTTTTTTTATCTTGAGTACATAGATTGAATATGATTGTTTATGACCTTGGTTACTTGCTAAAAATACAGCCCTCTGGAAGCCTGGCCAGCTACTAACATACATGGTCTTTTTTGTCCTTAAATGCCTCATGGCATTGAGCATTTTACAACTTCTACTGTAAGGAGCAATGCTAACCTCTCCATTCTTAAGGTGCAACACAGAATGCTGTTTATCTCTAATTCTTACAGACAAAAAATAATAATCTTGCTCTCTTGCCACCTGGGTAAATTATTTTTTAAGTCCACCAGTTCTGATTAACAGGTAAAATGGGGTAAACTTGGATACCTGGGCTGGCCATGCCAGTTGTTCGCTGGAGCCATTGGCTGCTGTTGTTTCATTTTATGCATCATCCATTGACTGGACTTGAAGGCCTTTATCCTTCTTCTTCTCCCCAGACTCAATCATCACAATGGAAAATGTTGATGGGTATTTTCAAAATACAGACATCTTACTCTACTGGATATACTTTGGATTCCTATACTTCTTGATTATCTTGCAATTTCTCATTCTGGTAGTCTCTCCTACACTTGCATCAGTTTTTGCTGTCAGATCTATAGAAACCATTCATCCCATGACCACAGCAGCTGCACATGACTCATTTGACTACTTCTCCAAATCATCTATGCCATTGCTGCCACTTTTTTCTTTGGCCAGGGGCTGGAGCCTGGGCTTCAGCAATTCATTGATAGTTCAACTTCCAAGGTTCATGTTTCCACACAGTGCAGTCCGAATCCTTATTTCTGTTTACAAGGAACTAATCCCATTATGTCACAGCTCTCCACAGGAGTTCACTGTAATTGGACTGAGGCAAAAAAGTGTTGTATGCTTCTTCATGTCCATAGGTGCCACTACTCCCCTAAAAATCTCCATTAATCTATCAGGACTGAGATATCTCTCACCTGCAAATATCCTAAAGACTATGCGAGTTGCTGTGTGGGTGTTGAGACCCAGGATGTAAAATTTTGGTCTCTAGCAATTGAGAGATGTGAGGAAGAGTTGGCAGTGTAGTCATGCTTATGCAGAGGTAACAATAGCTCCCAGGTAGCCCAGAGCATCCAGCCCTCAGAATCCTGCATCATTCCATATGTCTTTTCATATATAGGCCAGAAAATGAAGGTGCATGATCAATATTTTACATAGTGAACACATGCTCAGAAGAAAATGTTTATGACAATTAATGTATACTCTTAATCAAGGTATTCATTACTTAAATAAATGATAATAATATTAATCATCATCATCATCATCATCATCATCATCATCATCATCACAGAAACCTGTTGGAAGCATCAACAACAGAGTAGCTATAGCCATGTTTGGCCTTTCCAATGATCCACCCTTATAGGTTTCATCATCAAAAAATCTACACACCTGAAGTCTTCTGCAAATATCTATTAGCAAGGAGGTAAGAGCTCTGCATCCACAGGCCTCAAAAATTATGCTGTATTGTGATATGACTAGAACACAATCCCCCTGTCTAGGATTACTAAAACCCATCTCCAGATGGTATCTAAACAAGCTCATCATTCTTGCAACTTATCATTGATCAACTGCTGCGTGGCTGCATCTAAAGATATCATATGTATTGAAGTCATACTGATATTATTATATGGCAGAAACCCATTCCTGTGCTGCTGATAACAAACCAACTACTATGTGATTTTGCAACACAACTTTTTGTATTTGATATTTTTCTTTATTAACTAGAGTTAGAGCCTGCTTTGTATGATTTAAGGTTTGGCTCTGTACTCTGTATCTTATTCACCAAGGTTACATAAAAATAAAGAAAATACCTCATCTTCATGAGTTTAAAATTTTATCATATAGTCTTCTCTTTAGCTATAACCACACCATAATTTTCCCTAGGCTGCATGGTTTGAACCTAGTATCCTAATAATGCCAGAAGAAAAACCAGAAGTTCAAACATATTGAGTAACATTTTCAAATTAAATCAAAGTTTAGGCAGTAAAAAATTGTCTGGATAAAATGGAGATCAACAGACTGTTGACTATAATAGATAATGTTACCTTCAGTATACATTGAAATATGGGTTTCAATATTTAAACCTTAGGAATTAAGCCAGAATTAATAAAGGGGTGATTATAACAGCTGCTTCTCTTCTTATCATTTCAATTTTGCCTATTCATAAACCAGGAAACAAGAGCCAATATTGTAATGCATGTCTGTAATTTCAGTGACTCAAGAGGCTGAGGAAGAAGGATTTTAAGTTCAAGGCTAGACTCAGCAACTCAGTGGGGCCTTAAGCATCTTAGTGAGAACTTGGCTTATCTTTAAAAACAAATGGGCTGGACATGTGATTTGTGATAAAGTGTTCTGAGTCCAGTCCTTGGTACAAAAAAATATTCTGCTTTTTTGTGCCACTATCTAACTTCTAAGACAATAATGAAAGACTGATAATTCATGTAGTCTAGAGGATGTGAGTTGTGGCTTTGGGGTCACAGAGAATTGTTCCTGAATTCCAGTAAAGTTGCTTAATATTCAGGAGACCTTTCAAATATTCTTTCACACTGAACAGCTATGTAAACCTCATCCATTACAAAATGCAGAATGATACCGAGTGTCAACATATTACCAATTCTTTAGCCCTATCTGTACACATAAAGTTGACAATGAGTTTTTACTCCTCTTGTAGCCAAAGTGCAGAGTATATTTCACAAATTTTGGATCTGAGCTCTTAATTTGTGTGTGTGACTTATGTAAATCTGTGACTATGAAAGTGTATTAGTCAGGAAACATTTTGAATACTTTGTTTTTACTTTCATAACACTGTCACCTCCATGAGAATGAGCCCACCTTAATTTATTTGATTCTGAGAAGAAGGGTGCTTTTTTTGGCAACCATATCTCCCTCTGAAGTTCAGTAACCTTACCAACTATCACTTAATCCAGTAAAAGGATCCCATATGAACCCAGGCTTAATTGATGATAAGCCCATACTTGAGACAATAATTTTTATATGCTTTCTTCTTATTCAGTGATAGATATCTAATTCACTAAACATGGGCTGAATGCCAGGATTCAATCACATGTGGAACAGAAGTTATATGAAAAACATATTGTGCCTTATAGGTACTGGTTAAATTTTTATTAATTTAAATTTAAACTTTAATCTCTTGACAGGCTTTATTGAATTATATGGAAATATGTGTAGACTTCTATGCCTTTAATGTTTGATGATATTCTCAGAGTACCCCATCCTAAAGAAGAAAATTGAAATAACAACCCTGCATTAGGCTAAAGACAAAACTGCAAAATAAATTTTTTTTAAATGTTTAGACTCTAGTTTCTGGGTTACTGATGATCTGATTACCTAGAGTCTTCTCTCCAGTGATATCAACCTCTTTTGGTTAAAGTATGATATCTAAAATGAAAATGGATCTGTGCCCAGAATCCTGTGAGAAACAGTTTCCACTTTTGTACACTTCTGAGTTGTAGATGGTTTCTGTCTCAAAGTGCAGAGTCTCTCCTGCTCTTTGGCCGTAAGAGAATGTTGTTTGGTATATTTATTCCATAACCTATGATGCAGAACTGAGTTGTCCATTTTTTTCACCTTGCTGAGGTCAGGGTATTTATGAATCTCAAACATAGGATATAGCTTTAGTGAACATAGATATCCCTGAGAGGTCAAGAGTGAGTTTTAGGATGAAGCTTGAAAAATACATTTATTTATTAGTCAATTTATATTTTCAAAAATAATAATATTTTGGATATAGTGGTTTAAGTTATTAAATTGATTTAAGCTCTCCTTCTTAATTTTTATTATGAATACTAGAAATTTTTAAATTATACTAATGCATTATATTGTTTTTCCCTCTGGGAAAATATTAATGCCTTAGGACATTGCTTAGAAGTTTAAAATAAAATTTGCTTTCTCATAAGACCACACAGCACAAAAGTTAAATGAAATTTTAAAGTAATTTTGATAAAATTTTTATTCATAGAAGTATATATTTTGGGTGTGTGGGAGATCTTGCCTCTTGGTTTTATTTTCCCCATTGGGTTTCTCCCCACTGAAATTAAGTTTTCATCACATGAGAAGAACATCATATATGTAAGGGTAAAAGAAATTGAAGTTAAAGCGTAAAAGTTAAAGGGTAAAAGGCTGGGTGTTGTAAAGTTTCTAAGGTGCAAGGTCTGAGTTAAAATGGAAAGGATTAGGTATTGTTAGGTTTCTATGCTACCTGCAAAACCTGAAATTTCTATAGCTGTTAAGACAATGCTTGGAACTGCCCAGTAAATATTTCCCCTAACTATTTGGTTGTTTAATAAGGGCTCTGTGTGGTCACACATAGGCATTGCAGGGCCTGGACCAATCAGTTTAAATGTAACCCCCTCCTTAGGAATGACCTATCACTCCAGCCTGACCTGTTCCCGCCAATGAATGAACTAATCATGTTTAGGAGTTGTTGTTCAATTTTCCCGCGCCTCATGATGATTTGTTCTGATGTATACAAAGCCCTCTGCCCTCCCCAAAAAGTGTATTTAAGCAGTGCTCAGCCCCTGTTCGGGGCTCTGGGCTGCTCTCCCTTCTTGAGTGGGCACGGAGCCCCAGCATGCTGGTTCAATAAATCCCCCTTCTGCCAATTGCATGAGTGGTCACTTGGTGGTCTCTTTCTCCGACGTTTCGCAGGACCCTTACAATATAGTCTTTTACTTTTCCCCCCCTCACTAAGGTGTGGCTGTAGAGTTTAAGAGTGGTGAGGATAATACAAATGATGAGAAGTGATGAGATGTCATTCCAAGTCCTCATCAGTCTCCCCAGCTCAAGTGCATTTATTGAGCTGGCTGAACGTCTGTTCATTTGCTCTACTCTTTATACTAAATTTTGCAGCTTTTTTACCCTTTTTTCAAACCTTGTTAGTTACCACCAGATTTTGCCATGACATCATTTACTCTGGGGCCAGAAACATCTGGTCTGGTGGTCTGCACCTTGGTCTTCTCAACCTTCCCTCTTATTAGGTGAGGACAACCTGCCAGAGGCCTCACTCTGTTTATGGTGAGGGGAAGTGATTTGTTTATGTCTGAAGGCAATACTTCAGGGCTTCTTTAGGCATGCCTGGTGAGACTGCATGTTTCAAACTGAAGTTTTTAAAATGGAGTTTTTTAGGCCAGGCCTAAGGCCATCCTCACAATAGTGTAGTTAATTTGTCCAAAATTAAGGTGTTTTTTGTTTGTTTGTTTGTTTCTTTAATGTATTTGTCCTCAATTGATTTTTTTCATTTTTCTTCTCTTTTTTTTTTGTACCAGGTATTTAACTCAGGGGCACTGAGATACATCCCCAGTCTTTTTTTTTTTTTTGTATTTATTTAGAGAGGTGGTCTCACTTAGTTGCTTAGTGCCTTGTTTTTGCTGATGGTAGCTTTGAACTCATGATACTCATGTATAATTTTTCTGTGCCACAGGGGTTATGGCCTGTGCCACCAAGTTTGCTTTCAACTGAGTTTTTAAATATGTAAAACAACTTTATTAAAGTGACATTTAGAAGCATTCCTAATATTCAAGCAAACTCCTTTGTCCTGGTGTGGCAGGAAATAAAAGTGGAACTGGACTTTAATTTAAATAACAAGAAAGTTGAATTGCAAGGGCTTAATTAGAACACAGATAATTAGAAGGTTACAGGCCATAGAGCTGTTGTACTTGTTTAAAATATTTTTTTTCTTAGTTGTTGATGAACAAAATATCTTTCTTCTTCTTCTTCTTCTTATTATTATTATTATTATTATTATTATTATTATTAATGTGGGTCCAGTATCAAACACACTGCCTCATGCATACTAGCCAAGTACTCTACTACTGAGCAACAACCCTAAATCCTTACCTGGTATTTTTTAAATTTTTTTTTTATATTTAATTTATTTATATTGGGCACTGAGAATTAAGCTCACGGCCTCATATATGCTAGGCAAGCACTGTACCACTGAGCCACACCTTCAGCTCTTTCCTGGTACTTTTTAAATACCTGTTTTACATAAATTTTAATTAGTAGCTTTAACCCTTTTCCAATATCTGTTTGGATTAAATCAATAACCTAGAAATCAGTGAAGCAAAGTCTAGTTTTATCTCAAACTCTGATTTTACTTCCTCTTTCTTCCCCAGACCAGACACCTTATCACAGTGTCTGAATTAAGATTCTCCCTTGAAGAATTTACTGTATGTTGTCCACATTCCAAACTCCAAAATTTACCTATTCCTTAATTTTGGAAAAGTCTTATAGAATTTTTCCGGAGGTACCAAAATTTATTGGAGTACTCAGAAGAATCCATATCTGAGTCTTGCCTTTTCGGGAGCAGTTTGAATTATACGTATGCAGCCTTTAAGGCAAGTAGATGGATGATCTGCAGCTGGAAGAAACCTTTTCATCAATACCTTGCATCTAAAAGGCACTTCATTTGATTCCTTTTATTAGATACTGTGAATAAACCTACAATAAAAATGGAAGTGAAGTAATATCTTTAACAAAAGTGTTCCAATTTCTTTAGATATTTACCCAGAATTATAATTACTGGGTTATAGGGCATTTTTTAAACCAAGAATTGTTATTGTTATTTATTTTTACTTATTTAGGCACTTTACCACTGTGTTATATCCCTATTTTTTTTAATAAGACAGGATATCACTGAGTCACTTAGGCCATTGCCAAGTTTCTGAGGCTGGTCTTGCATTTAAGTTCCTCCGTTTTCATCCTCCCAAGCCACTGAGAGTACAGACATTCACAATGATACCCAGCTTAAAAAAAATATTATTAGTGGATTATATGGCATTTTTATTTTGAGCTCTTAAGAACCATTATAGGGGCTGGGAATGTGGCTCAAGCGGTAGTGCACTTGCCTGGCATTCATGTGGCACTGGGTTTTATCCTCAGCACCACGTACAAATAAAGATGTTGTGTCTGCCGAAAACTAAAATGAATAAATAAATATTAAAATTCTCTCTCTCTCTCTCTCTCTCTCTCTCTCTCTCTCTCTCTCTCTCTCTCTTTAAAAAAAGAACCATGAAATTTTTTTCAAAAGTATCTTTATTAACTTTATATTGTAACCAAAATTTTTATCTATGCATATACACCTATACTCTGGAGTCCCTACTATCTTTCAGATATTTGTTTTGTTTTGTGTGGTTTGGTGCTAGGAATTGAACTCCACGGGTGCTTACCACTGAGTTATGTCTCCAGTCCTTTTTTTTTTTTTTTTTTTTTTGAGACAGGTGATATATCACTAATATCTCAATAAGTTTCTTATAGCCTTTCTATGTTGTTAAGGCTGTCTTTCAAATCACAATCCTCCTGACTTGCCTCTCCAGCCTCTAGTATATTTGCCACCACACCTCGCTCTTTTAGATTATTATAATAATCTTTTCAACAATACTGCCCAGGCTACAGAAAATCTCTTTGACTGATGCATTTTATCCCTGAGGAAAGTTTATATGACGTAGCCAATGTAGGACTATTCTGTAAAGATTTGTTGGAATAAACAGGGATCATTGTTTTTTAAGCTCCTTTCTGAACAGCTGTTTGGTATCATAGTTCATAAAAGTGCTGGGAAAAGGATGTAAATTCATTTGTTTGAAATCTACAGAGATTTACATAAGCTCAATCACCTTTTGTTCTAGAGTTTGGAACTTCAGGGCATAGTAAGGTAAATAAAATATGTTAAAGTTGAGATATTCAGTACACACATTGACACACACATACACACACACAAAAAAACTTTCTAGGAGCAATTGTTAGTTTTGGCATTATTACTAGTGTATCAGGGACATAGTAACATAAACAAAATATGTTAAATGTGAAACATTCAATACACACATACACACA
Source organism: Marmota flaviventris (assembly GCF_047511675.1). Lineage (NCBI taxonomy): Eukaryota > Metazoa > Chordata > Mammalia > Rodentia > Sciuridae > Marmota > Marmota flaviventris. The sequence goes on along the minus strand of NW_027288407.1, from coordinate 445,751 downwards.
CCCACAAAAAAAAAAAAAAAAAAAAAAAAAAAAAAAAAAAAAAACTTTTTCTAGGAGGAATTGGTAGTTCTGGCCTTATTACTAGTGTATCAGTGTTGGGCAGGATTCAGGAAGTGCTAAAATCTCACTCACACTTAGAATAGTTTACTGGATTCCTCCCTATTTCACCTATAATACAAGCTAGAGTGAACTTCATCTGTCAGCAACAGCTATTGGGAAAATATGCTGGCAGAATTTTTTGAGATAAATTGACAGCTTTGATATTTGGGTATTTTTGTGTCTTGGTCACAGCTGATGAAACACTTGTGAAAAATTTTATGGCTCCTATGTATTACCATTTTTTTTTGTATCATTTCCTTCATATTTCCTTCTTTTTTTTTTTTTTTTGTGGTGCTAGAGATTGAACCCAGGGCCTTGTGCATACAAGGCAAGCACTCTAAAAACTGAGCAACATCTTCAGCCCCTCTCTCACATTTCTGTTCACTAGAGGTGATGATGGTAATTGGGAATTTTGTCGCAAATGTGGTACATTTCTTAAGACCGGACTAATATCCAGTGTATCTAAATCTCTCTACTCATTCATGATTTTGCCAAAGAGATACTCACAGTAGTTTTTTTTCCTTAAATTTATCTATAGATGGAGGGAGAGTGTCTCATTTAATATTCTGCTTTATTTTCAACATCATTCCCTCTTAATATTTGCTTTTATAGTGTTGCTAAGTTTGGAACTGACTATCTTGCACATTCTGCACACACACTCTAACAGTGAACTTTGCCTCTATGTCCCAATTCTAACTTTAGGTTGGATAGATACATTCATTCATGTCTAATGTTATTTTTCATATGGTCCATTTAACATATGCCTTTCTATTGCTCTTAACAATACTATTGATCTACATATGGTTTCAGATTTGATTTATATTATGATATATTGGTCTGTATTATTGCAATATAGTTTCATAATATACATTAAATGTGTCTCATAACAATAACTATATTATTTGTTGTTTTTTTTATTAAAGGTTTTGGGGTATTTTACATATATTTTATTTCTAAGATAATTTTTTCGGTCCCTTCTTTTCTTTTCTTTTATTTGGTACTTGGAATTAAACTCAGGGGAATTGAGCCACATCCCCAAACATATTTTGTATGACATTTAGACACGGTATCTCACTGAATTGCTTAGGGCCTCACTTTTTTTGATGCTGGATTTGAGCTCACAATACACCTCCCAAGGCACTGGGATTACAATTGTGCACCAACAGGTCCAGCTCTCTTCTTGAATTTAAAGAAAAACATGCTAAAATTTTGATAGGAAAATATTATATATTAAATTGAGTTAAAATAGTTGTCTTTTTAATGATTAGTTTTATTTACACACATGCTATTTTATGTGCTTTTGTACATTTTTATTTTGTTTCAGATAAGTTCCACATATTTTCCTTGAAATCCATTATACATGTGATGTATTTAACAGATGTAACTTCAGTATAATACTTATGTGGTATTTTGTACTCTAATTAAACCAAAAATCTTTCTGGGCTCCAGAACCATTTTTTCTCAAACTTTATTATTTTTATTTTTCTGAATCACCTCCTCTTTCCTCCTAGGCCGCACATTTCTACTGTATTGACAAGTATAGCTCTAGTCTTATGCTATCACATACTTGTACACTGTCATTTTACACACATACTATAATTTCTACAGGTCTAAGCTGCTTGGTGAGAAGTATATATATACAGTTTTCATGATGAAATAACAGCAATTTCTACTCCATCTTTAGTTCATGATAATTTGTTCTGTGTCCTCATCAATACATTGTATTCTTTTTGTTGTTGTTGTTTCTTACTGGAAATTTAAATCAGGGACACACAGAGACTGGGTCACACATAGTTGCTTTGGGCCTTGCTATGATTCTGAGGCTGGCTTTAAACTCAGGATTATCTTGCCTTAGCCTCACAATCCATTGGGATTAGAGAGTGTGCCATGGAACCTGGTTCTATTTTGTTTTTATATTGAAATATATATTACTTCTGAAAATAATTTATTCTTGATATTAAGAAAGCATAGAATACCATTTTCCCCACAAATAACTCCCCATTTTTTTTGGAAAAGATGTCAATTTTTTTGGAAAAGATGTCAATAGTGCTAGGTGTATAATTTATTAATGTCTAAATGGCAAGTTTATTATTATTATTATTATTATTATTATTATTATTATTATTATTATTATGCTATGTATTAGTTACAAAACTTTATCTCTTCATATTATTATAAGGTATATACTCTTTTTCTATAACTTTATAGCATACATCATTGTGTATCAAAATGACCTTTTGGGGGTTGGGAGGTGAGGGGAGGGATCATGGGGTTAAAAATGATGGTGGAATATGATGTATATTGTTATATAAAGTATATGTATGAAGAAGTGAATTCATGTAAATATAATTTGTATAAAACCAGAGAAATGAAAAATTGAAAAAAAATGTCCGTTGGTGAGTTGTAAACTTTATGAAGTACAAAATCTATCCTGAACATTTGGTAATACATAAACCTAGATGTAGGTATTTATAGTGTTGTCAGAAAAATTAAATAAATACTGTAGAGTTCATTTTTTTCAATGTATACTCATAATTATATGAGATGCATTTTGTACATATACATGTACACTACCATTATAAATAATTAATAAATGATTACTACATCTCACATTAACTACATTTATTTCAAATTAATTTGTCTTTTGAAAGCACTGATATATGACACTCTTTGATATGTACACTTGGTGTGTCCTCAAATTTGTCAATTTTATGTGTTATGTTCTTTCCTTTATTCTCCTTTTTATAGAATTTCTTTTTCCAAATTATTGAGATTAATAAATTTTAAACAATTCAGTATAACAGTGCAGTCTGTAGATTTTCTTTTTTAACCTAAGACAAACTACATCCCAATTTTAATAGGCTTATTGTTATGTAAATGACTTTTAAAAACCTGCATATATAACACCCTTACCTGACCTTACTCTGGACTATTGATATCTGGGTGGAGGGGATCTCAAAGTGATCCATGGAAAAGGCAGAACAGGGATGGATCAAGATGTGACCTTGGTGGATACTGAATATGTAGTAGTGAGTATTTATGAAAAAGTATTGGTGGAATAGGTATGGGTAGAGAAAAAAGTGCTGTGAAGGAAAGAGGGAAAGAATGACCAGCTCAAGAGTTCAGATTTAAAAAGTCTAATGGTGGATCAATGGTAGTATGAGGGTAAAGGGTAGTTTCTTTGGAGGCAGAAATAAGGTAGAAGTGAAAGAAAAAGGTAACTCTGGCACAGTCCCCAAGAGAAAGAGTCAAATGAACACTACTCTCTCTCTCTCTCTCTCTCTCTCTCTCTCTCTCTCTCTCTCTCTCTCTATCTATCTATATATCTATATCTATATCTATATCTATATCTATATCTATCTATCTATCTATATATATATATATATATATATATATATATATATATATATATATATTGCAAACTTCTATAACATTAGATTAAATTCAGCCAGCCTCAGCAATTTAGTGAGGCTCTAAGAAAATCAGTGAAACCCTTTTTCTTTATAGAATATTTTATTAAAGGCTGAGAGTGTTTCTTAGTAAAAAAGCATATCTGATTTCAATTTGTCATATGAGAGAGAGAGAGAGAAAGATCTTGCAAAAATTAAAAAAAGTAATCAGTGACACTGTTAGTTGCCGCAGTCTGGCTGGGCACAAAATCACGAGCCACTCACAGCCTTGTAGATTCAAACAGCAATTCTTTATTCCTGAACTGTCACCAGCACTCTACACACATGTTCTTGGGAAAAAGCACTTCCACTGGGCTCTGCATCCCAAAATACTCTCTGAATCCCGCGAGAACTCAAAGGGAACTCAAGGAGCCATCGGGCGCCTGAGGCAACAGGATATGCCCTAGTCACAGCAGGGTCCTCCTTAAACCTGGAACTGCCCTAAACCCAAGGAGCAGGCGCCTGAGGAAGCAGAATACTCGCTATTCCCAGAAGGATACACCCTAAACCTGGACCCACCCTAATCCAGCAGGATCCTCCCTAAACCCGGATCCATCCTTGTCCTTGAGCAGGGTCAGCTTACTCAAACATACATCCAATGTCACTGCAAATGACCTGGGTCCAAGGCAAGCCCATTTCCACAATGGAGAGTCCTCGTCTAAGCAACATGGGGTAGGCTGACAAGGAAATTTCCATGAGTCATTCTTACTTAGCTATGGCTCTCAGCAGTTAGTGTCAAGGATGTAAATAATTTAAAAGTAATAGTGAGCTAGTTGGAAAACTCATCTAGGTTACTAACTACTGCTTGGGAAGTTAGTCTACTCTCCAAAATATAAAAGTGAGAGAGAAATCCTTTATTAAAGTGTATATAAGAAAAAAGAGGAGTTTTGACACAGCTTTTAGATGACCCAGACTGGGTCAACTTTAGCAGGTGATTAGGGTTCTGCAAAGATGATAAATCCTTGAGTTATTTGGAATAATGTGATTTTATCTAGTCTTCATAAATGAAGATTGAGGTCTAATATAAATCAGGCTTGGTAAAGGAAAAACATTTCAATGAAAAGTAAATATATGAATAAACACATAAAACAATATTTAACCAAAAGTCAACCTTCAGAATATTTATGCAATTATGTAATCACCAGTAATGTAAAAACAATGACAACTAAAGAAAAAGTGAATTAATAAAAAACAAATAAATAATGTAATGAATGAATTAATTAATGAATAGCTAACAAGTGCAAAGATGTAATGTGACTGGAATTGTCAAAGTCAGCTTGTAGCCATGAAAAAGTGTAAAGGTACATAGAAATGGTGTTTTACTACTTACTGAGACATACCTTATGAACTATAAATTCCACTCCTAGGTGGGAAGAGTTGAACATAGAACCCACTCACCTGGCTCTCTCACTTGGGAACTGTGCAAAAAATTACCTTTTTCTTTCCCTCAAATTTTATTGCTGCTTCCAAGAACACTACCCTCTATATTCATGCTATCATTATAGACTTGTAGCATGTGAACCCCTCTACTGTTCAAGTTTTTCTTCTTTATTTCATTGCTCTTTTTCTCCCTACCCCATATCATCCACCAATACTTATTTTGTATAGCAAAATCTACATACTCAGCAATCACCAGTCTTATATCTTACTACATCAATTTCCTACCTTGTGCATGAACACTTTGAGATCCCCTCCATGAAAACATGAATAGTCCAAAGTGATCAGAATGGGGGTAAAAATTGCAGAATATTAAAGGTCAGTTACACAACAAGAAAGCTATAAAAAGTGGAATTCATTTAAAGGTGAAAATAAAAAGAAAATCTTTAGACATCACTAGTTAAAATAAAGGATCAAAAATTTATGAGTCTCAATAATTTGAATTATACTTGTGAGTCACGTTTTTGGGGGAAGGGATATAAGAACATTGCTAAAGAGTTTAAAGTTCAAACTGTATTTTTTTATGAGACAAAGAATAGAAAAATTAAATATATATATATATATATATATATATATATATATATATATATATATATATATATGTAATTGTGATATCATTTTCATAAAAAATATATATACATATTTATTCACAAATTGCTTTAACCTTATAAACAGTCATAAGTGTCAATACATTTCTCTCTGGGTGAGGTCCTATTATTGGAAGAAAACTTTGCCTTAAAATAACCCCATACAGAGGCATTTAATGCAATTAACAGGCCTCAAATAATAATAATAATAATAATAATAATAATAATAATAATAATAATAAGAAGAAGAAGAAGAAGAAGAAGAAGAAGAAGAAGAAGAAGAAGAAGAAGAAGAAGAAGAAGAAGAAGTGAGGTGGGGAGGATTTCAGGTTGTGAAGCATACCTGTAATATAAGTTACTTGAAAAGACATCACAGGAGAATTTTATACATTTTCTGAAGACATATATGTATATATTATTTATAAAAAGTGTTTATGAGTTCTGTAGTGAGGGTGCACAAGTCCAATACAAAGTCTTTTTTTGTTGTTGAATATTTTTTCGATGTAGATGGACACAGTATCATTAGTAGTTTCTTTGTTGGCTTTTTTTAATATTTAGTTTTAGTTTTTGGCGGACACAACTACTTTGTTTGTATGTGGTGCTGAGGATCGAACCTGGGCTGCCCGCATGCCAGGCGAGTGTGCTACTGCTCAAGCCACATCCCTCTCTTGGGTGGCTTTTTAATGCGGTGCTTCGTGTTCAACCCAGTACCTCATACATGCTAGGGAAGTTCTCTACCACTGATCCATAACCCTAGTCCTCAAAGTCCATTGCTTAATGTATTTTTTTTTGGCGGGAGTATATGTGTGTAGTGCAGGGGATTGAATCCATGGCCTTATATAAGCAAAACAAGCACTTTACTGACTAAGCTATATTCTCAGCCCTGACCTGTAGTCGGTTAACAATGAGAATGGAGCAGCCTGTCATTCAGACATTGATTCTGTGCCCACTTGGCTCAGGTTGGAGGCAGTGCCTGAAGCCTTGACCAATCACTCCCTTAGGTGAGAACTGTCCAATCCTCATGCAGCCAGTGATGAGGGGGAGGGCTTCCACAAACTTCTCTTCCCTTGGTGTCTGGAACCCGCCATTTAAAAAATCTTTTTGTAGGCTTCTGTTCTGGATCCGGAGCCCAGGTGTCTGTGCTATGCAGAATCTGAAAACAAACCACAGCGAGAACGCTGAGAACCCTGAGAGCCAGGAAATGGTAAGTGTGCCTTGTTATATTGAGTCTGTGTAGGAAGGGGGCTTAAAGCTGACAGGAGTGGCCATGATGGAAACTGTCAGTCATGGCTAGGGACTCCTCGTGGTCCTCTCAAGAGTCTTGTGGTCTCTCTGTGGTAGCTTAGCCTTCACCTCCCTCTGACTAATCTAGTGAGGCTTAGATCAGCAGTTGAAAACCTGGGCATTTTATTCCATAATTGTATGGTGTTTTCAGCTTCTTTCTAAAGCCATTTGTGGGCTTCCATGTGCCATGAGTCCAGCATGTCTCCAGATTTCATAGTGAAGACTGAGATAATTACCAGGATAGAACTACAAATCCATTTATTGTGTTCATGCATGAGAGAGGCTGTTAATTTTAGGGCTTGTTACTCATGAGGGTTTGTTTGCTTGCTTGCTTGCTTGTTTATATTATTATTATTATTATTATAATTATTATTATTATTATTATTATTATTATTATTATTATTATGTGTATGTTGTCTTCTTTTTGGTACCAGAAATTCAACCCAGAGGTGTTCATCCACAGATTCACATTCCCACCCCTTTTTTAATATTTTTATTTAGAGACAGGGTCCCTTTGAATTTCTTAGGGCCTCACAAGTTTGATGATGCTGGCTTTTAACTCATTCTCTTCATGAGTCCTGGGATTTTTAAATGTAGCAGAAGCAGTATCTCAAATCCAAAACCAAAATCTGAAATCCAAAACTTCAGTTTAGCTCTCCATAGGTCTTAGAATAAACCCCTAGTTTTCTAGCTCTCTGTTCACATATCCAAAACTAGGGTTCTCTGTTCACACAAAATAAGTATAAAATAGAATAGATAGTATAATGACCATGCAATGAGGATAATGGGCCTCACTCAAACACACCTGGTGGCTAACCTAAAGATGTTAATGAGCACAATTAAGGCTTATTTCAAATGTAAAAGACCTTGAAGCCCACTTGTGGGAACACCTTCAACAAAGTCCTTTGTCCCAGGGGTGATTCCTGATTGAATTTGAAGAAAAAAAGATGGGTCATAGAAAGAATGAAAGTGAACCCATATAGTAGTCAGGATGCCTTTTCCAAAGCCTATTCTAAATGCATTATGCTTCCTGTTCTGCCCAAAACCATCAGTAAACTTCTAAGATGGCACACAAAAATGAGTTTGTTTGTTTTTTTCTGGTATCATTCCTCATACCACCTGGTGGGCATTCTATTTCTTCTTGCTTAAATAGATTTTTTTCCTTCAAAATTTATGAGACAAGCACCCAGATTCAATTTGCAAACTGAGAAATTTTGGTTAATCTCAAAACTCCACTTTCAGCATTATTAATCATTTTCCCATGTTTTATTTCAAATATATGCACCATTTATAATGTTTTTCTTCAAGAACTGGAGGGCATTTTTAAAAGATTTTAATTTTTTTTTAGAGAGAGAGAGAGAGAGCGAGAAGAGAGAGAATTTTAATATTTATTTTTCAGTTTTTGGTGGACCCAACATCACTGTTTGTATGTGGTGCTGAGGATCGAACCCGGGCCACACGCATGCCAGGCGAGCGCGCTACTGCTTGAGCCACATCCCCAGCCCTAAAAGATTTTAATTTATCATTCTGAGATTTTCATATGAGAAGAAAGCAGAATAAAAGTAGGTGACATTAAAAATAATGAATCTCTCCTAAATGAGGTTTATGTGTCCCAATTAAGGATTTTTAGAAATTGTAATGGGTCATCAATTGAGGGTTTATTTATTTATTAATTTGTTTGTTTATTTATTTATGGTCAGGCAATCTGGGGTTGTGGCTCAGTGGTAGAGCACTCACCTAGCACGTGCAAGGTCCTGGGTTCAATCCTCAGCACCACATAAAAATAAGTAAATAAAAAATAAATAAATAAATAACCCACACAAACATTCCAAATATTTCAGGAAACTCTTTTATTCTGGTGTGGCAGGAAAAAATAAAAGTGGGACTAACTTGAATTTAAATTACATGAATTTCAATCTCTCTCTCTCTCTCTCTCTCTCTCTCTCTCTGTACTGGGGATTGACCCCAGGGCCTCATGCTTAGAAGGCAAGCACTCTACAAGCTGAGCTATTTACTCAGCCCCAATTTTTTGGGGGGGGGAGACTGGGGATTGAAGTCAGGGGCACTCTACCACTGAGTCACATCCGTACCTTTATTTTGTATTTTACTTAGAGACAGGGTTTCACTGAGTTGCTTAGTGCCTCACCATTAATGAGACTGGTTTTGAATTCATGATCCTTATGTCTCAGTCTTGTAAACAGCTGATATTACAGGCATGCACCACCATGCCTGGCCAACTTCAATCTTTTTTTTTTTTTTAAAGAGAGAGTGTGTGTGTGAGAGAGAGAGAGAGGGACAGAGAGATTTTTTTTTTTTAATTTAATATTTATTTTTCAGTTTTGGGCGGACACAACATCTTTGTTTGTATGTGGTGCTGAGGATCAAACCCAGGCTGAACGCATGCCAGGCAAGCCCACCACCGCTTGAGCCACATCCCCAGCCCCAACCAACTTCAATCTTAAGGGCTAAATTACACGCAATTTAGATCAAAGTCCATGTCAATATCTTGGTACTATATATATAATGTTGTTGATAGACCTTATATTCCAGTGCCTCACATGTGCCAGAGAAGTGAGCTCCACTGAGCCCCAGCCCCAGCCCCCTGGTACATTTTTCATGGGGGATATTGGAGATTGAACTCACGAACACTTGACTACTAAGACAAATCCCCAGGATTTTTTTTTTTTTTACTTTGTTTAGAGACAGGATCTCACTGTGTTTCTTAGCACCTCACTTCTGCTAAGGCTGGCTTTGAAATTTTGATAATTCTTCCTCAGCCTCTTCAGCAACTGGGATTACAGGCTTGCACTCACACACCCAGCACCTGGTACATTTTTAATACCTGTTTTATGTAGATTTTAACCAGTAGCCTTAACTTTTTTTCTAATATATATTTGATTTGAATCCATAACCCAGAAATCAGTGAAACAGAATCTATTTTTTATCTGCAACTCTGCTTTTGGTTATGTCAGTGTCTGAGTTAAGATTCCCCATTAAAGAATTTACTATGTCTTGTGTTCTCATTCTGACCTCCCATATGACCTAGTTTTAGAATATCTGAAACAAGGTTCCCAGAGATTCCAAATTTTTTGGAGTATTTAGAAAACACCACTCTCTGAGTCTTGTCTTCTAGGGACCAGTTTGAATTTTAAGTGTGTAGCTTCTGAAGGGATGGACTAATTGGATGCTTTGCAACTGGAAGGCATTTTCTGATATACTTTCTATCTAAAAGGTACTTTATTTGTTTCCTTTTATTAGATACTGTGAATAAAGGTACAATAAAAATAGATGTGTGGCAATATATTTAGCAAAAGGATTCCAAATTTTTTACATATATACCCAAAGTTATTATTTTATCACTTCTTTTGGCCTTGGTGAAGGGTCTTTTTTTTCAGAATAAAGATTCCTACTATTATCAAATGGGTCCATGCTAAGTGTGTTGAAAATAGAGATTCTAAAACTTCACACAATGCACACATTTCCAAGAGTATAGGGGAAAGGGAAAGACAATATTCACAACCAAGAAACCATTTCCCATGGAAGCACAGTATCAGTGTCCAACCTGGAGTGTAATCTGGATCTTTCAGTGGTAAGGTTGTTTAAGAACCACAACCATAGGTTTTTGGGATCCTCTAAAGTACACTGAATGGCTTTAAATCACTTACTCTTCTTCAAAATAAAATTTCTGCTACCTACTTAAAAAATAAAGTACTATGAATGAGAAAGGTGAATGAGACTTAAGTTCTTTGGAGGTACTGAGGTTGACATTTAATTATAGTTTATAAATAGTCAAATTAAAAAGTGCCTTCGAGTTGTCTCAATTTTTCCAACACATGATATAGAATACTTAGATGAACTGACATGAAATAATGAAAATGCATTTCAGGGAAGTGATATCACAGAAATTTTCAGGGTAGAATCTTGGAAATGTGGGAAAATATATATTAATATATATATGCTTTTCTATAGAAAAAAATAAGTGATAAGTACATGAGTATGAGGGTAAATTCAGTGTGCCTCATGCATTGTAGGTTGAAAGTAATGATAAAGTAGTAACTGAGGAGATCCAGAACTCTATAATCCTGGGAGACATTAATAGCAATTTAGAAAAAGAAAATATAGGTAAATCCCTATAGATTTACCTCTGTCCTCTGTTCCTCTTATGAGTTTGATTCTGTCAAGTGAGATTATGTGGGTATGGTTCTCTCTGAATTTATGTTTTCTTTTGTTTTTAGGATTTTGTCAGCTATGTCATGTAAAGCCCTGTCTTAAACTCACTTTGCGGGCTCTTTTACATCCTGTTCTGGACTGCAGAGCAGAGACTCACCTCACTCAATCTGTGCAATGAATTGACTTTTGTCAATCTTTGCAAACAATGGTTGGAAGAACAAGCATATTGGAGAGTCTTTCATATCCTATAATATGGTTGTCAGACCCTGTGGGTTAAAGGGTAGTTACTTGCTATGATTGAAAAATCTTCCCTATGAGAAGGGCTTATCTATATCTATCTATCTATCTATATCTATCTCTCTATCTATCTATCTATATATATATATATATATATATATATATATATATATATATATATATATTGTTGTTGTTGTTTTCGAAGCCCCATAAACACAGAAGAGAAGCATTTATAGTCACAAACAAAGGAATGCCAGAAGCCATTAGATATGAGAAAATACAAATATAAATAAAATCTTCTCTTAGAGCTTTTAGAGGTAAAAAGTATATTTCTGTTTTGTGTAAGGAAACTAAAATTTCTCTTTGGCCTGAAAATATTTTGATGTTTTAAACTTGCTAGTAATTTCTACCTGTGTTTTGAATTCACCTATGCCTGGCTATCCCTTACCAGATAACAACCCTCTCTAAAACCTTACTGGTGCCTCATAAATTCTGGCTCCTGCTGACCAAATAAAAATTCTCTCTATATCTCAGTGGCAATTTATAAATTCTAATGTCTGGAGCTGAATTTATTTTCCACCTTGAAATGTTAGCTCCGTAGATCCATAACCTGCTATTTGCCTTTGTATTATGATTGTCAAAATCTTGTTAGCTGTAAGTACCTTAGACACCCACCTCCTTTGTAACTTTTTGTGCTGTAAAAACGTTTTCCTGATGATCAGGTGGATGATCTCTAGCATGGAATCTTGTAAGAGACAGTTCTGGCCAGCTTTTGTGTACACAATACAATCTTGATTTAATTTGATTTAAAATTTGAGTAGGTGGTCTTCTGTGTTTTGGTTTAACATTAACTTTTTTTTTAAATGTCACTGTAAATAAAACCAAAGAACACAACAAAACTCCTGTAAATGAGCCAGGTACATAAAAATAGTCATTCTTTACTGAAAGCACAGAATTCATTATAGAAATGATATAAGCTTAAAAATTAATTAAAAGATATCTCAAATATCAAGTGAGTTTAGGAGTTAGAAATTTTTTTTCTTTCAGAATATAGGTAGTAAAATAGGACAAAAGAGAAAATGTGAAGCATAAATATATTAAGTAATATGCAAAAAAATCACCAAAATATTTATTACAAAAAATCATATCTAGAGAAATGGTTCAAAAGAAGCAGTCTTTTTGTCAGGAATACTTAAAGACTATGAATTTGCTTCTTAGCACTTAGGTATAAGTCTCTATGATGTTCTCTAGTTATTTATGTCACTCTGCCAAGTTTTATACCAAGCTCTTAGTATGTGCCTTAATTACTCTGTGTAGCAATGTAGGATTTATGTCTCATTTGTGACACTTTGTTCCCAGAACTGTGTCTAAAGGGATATTGTAAAAATGATTATTCAGGAAAAAAATCTATCTAATATTATATTTTATTTTATATTTATTTATATATTTATGTATACATATTTTTATTATTTAGAAACACTCTTTGGTCTGAAACTACAGTGATACTAGTGTATTTTAGCTTTAATTGGTTGTGAGAATCAAACTAACAAGACTTTTATGTGTGTTGGTTGGTGATTTCTGCAACCTCAGGAACCTAGTGAATAATAGCAGAAATAAATAAGTAACTCTTTAGTTTGAGGCAGAACCACCAAACTAGATGATGTTTTGCTTCTGCTTTCTATCTTGATTATCAGAAACATACCTTTAAATTTACATGGAACTCTTTTGGAATTCTGTTCTGTTAGTTCTTCTAAAAAAATCAATGAAACTGAAAAATAATGCAGGAAAGATAAATAATTAATTTCAAACAATTCATTTCTTAAAATAAAAATTTTTTTCAAATCACCAAAAATTCTGAAAAGTTAGAAAAGTTAAAAGCTTTAGAAATATCCTAATGCAATTTCTCTTTTGCTCAGAACAGTAGACTATATCTCCAACTCATTCTTCTCTATAATTGGACTGTGTGCAAATATGAAAAAAAAAAGTGCTAAGATGCCCCAAATGGCTTATAAGTTTTAAAATCCTGAAAGGAGCTCAAATCTGCCATTTTTCTACTTTAAAAAATACAAAATCTTAAATTTGTATACTTAACAAACATTTGCAGAAGTTTAATTCAAAATGACCTAAAAAAATTAAAAAAATATTGAAGGACTGACCCACTGAACATGAAGGACTTATAATATCGAATCCCTTATAGTAAATGTCTTTTTATCATTGTCAAAATTTTCCATGTTTATATTATCAATATATTAATAAAATTTTTATGCATTTAATAACAAATATCTAATTTCCTATTTTATTCAGTCTTTTAAAAAATTAGTAGTAATTAATATTAATAATTTAATTCTCATAATTGTGCAAGTATGAAACATATACTTTAAAAGCTATGGCTATAGCAAGTGAAAAATCCAGCCTAATTTCCTTTTAAGATTGGGAGCCATCTCATCACAAAGGCATGAAAAGTTAATTTCTGCTTCATTATAAATTACTGTGATTTGCTTGAAATGCCTACCAGTGCCTTGAACTCACCCATGTCTGGTTTTCCCTGATGAGATAACAACCCTCCCTGAAACTTTAGTGATGACACATAAATTCTGGCTTTCCCTGACCAAATAAAAACTCACTCTGAAACTTTAGTGGTGGATCATAAATTCTGATGTTTTGATCTAAATTTACTCCCTAAGTGCTAAACCATTTAGAGCATTAACCAACTACGTGTCTTTGTATTATGCTTGTGAAAATCCTGTTATTCGTGTAAGTTCTCAAGTCACCCCCCTTTTGTAACTTTTTGTACTATAAAACTACAGTCCTAGAGAACTGGAGTGCTGAATTCTTTTTCCATGGGTTTCAGGAGAGACTGTTATGCTCAAATGCGGGACCACCAAAAGACCACTAGAGACCAATATCGATGTAAGCACCAAAGAGGTGTTTATTCCAAGCTAGCTCAGTCCTCCACGCACACAGAAACTGGTGGCTTAGAGGCCCTGAGCCTGGGGTTTGCGGCAGTTTTATAACACTTTGGGGAAGGCAGGAACTCCACAATACATCATAGCATCTCTTAGAAAATCATCACACACCTTGGGAAAATCATAAACAACTCTAAAACATGACTAGCACATTCACTGGTGGGAACAAGTTGGGTAAGCATGATTGGTTAGTACAAGATGGGGATTCATTTGAACAGATTGGCTTAGGCCATGAGGGGATTATATGCTGAACTATATGGTTTCCCAAAATTTTATCAATCACCATAAACTACTGGAAGTTTCATTTGGAATCCCAGGAATTTTCCCAGTCTCATGCTGATTGGTGGCTGCTAGGGGGTTGCTATGGATCCCCACCTAGCCTGACTGAGTCTGGGACACCAGGCACAGCAGATCTCTCCTGTTATTTGTAGATAAACAACTCAGCAGGTTGGGTATGAGCCTAGGAGTGCTCTGTGTGTCTTTCCAAGGACAAGAGTCATGCCCCCTTCCTTGGACAGTCTTTGCTCTGAGGTAGAGGCTGGTTTCTCACCTTGTACCTTATGTTTTTTTTTTTATATATATACATTTTTTTAGATGTAGCTGGACACAATACCTTTATTTCACTTATTTATTTTTATGTGGTACTGAGGATTGAACCCAGGGTCTTGCACATGCGAGGTGAGCACTCTATTGCTGAGCCACAATCCCAGCCCCATGTGTTGTTTTTGTTGGGCATTTTTACTTTAGGGGTTTTCTTCCCAGTTCAAAGTTCAATCTGTAACCTAAAAAGAACAGAGATCCAAAAATAAATAAATAAAATTCGATAATTATTGTCATTATTTTATATTAATTCCTTAATAATATACAAGCATATATAACCCATAAACTCAAATGATTTTATATGTAAGTTTAAATGAAAATGTTCTGTTGGTTGGGTTAGTTCCCACTAATGGGAAAACAACCTTGCCTCAAAATAATAGCAGCCTGAGACTCGGGGGTACATTTCTCAGTTAAAAAAAAAAAAAAAAAAAAAACAGCACTCAACGACCTGAGATTCTAGTCCTTATTCATGCCTGGATTGGATAATATTCCCTGTCACTCAAAAAAGGGCTCACTTCTCTCAGATTCAATATTCATGATCTGAAGCCCCTTTCAATCAAAAGCATTTTGTGGGAACTGTCCAATTGTGTGTCATCAGGGAGGAGGAGGGTGGACTTTCACTTCTTATCTCCTGAGTCCTCCATTTTTGCCATCTGTAGTCTCATACTTCAGAGTCACAGGTTCCTCTGTGCAGGAACTGAGGATCCCAAGTAGCCCCACTCCTGAGAACCAGGAAATGGCAAGTATGCATTGGCCTAGCAAGAGAGGCTGGGGGAGGAAGACTATTGGAACCACAAGACTAGCTGTGTTGAAAACAGGAGCTAGCACATTGGGACTCTGGGCAGTCTCTGGAGTCTGCAGGCTTTACTCCTCCACTTGGCCACTATGTGCTCAGTCTTGCTGGCCAACCAGGTGGGGAACATGTCAGTGGCAGAGACTCTTTGCTGTCTTCCTTATGCTCAAAGGGCATCCTCAGAATCTGCTAAAATACTATGTGGCAGGAGTGTTCCTGCAGCCCAGTGTCTTACCAGATGCTGGAGATTGACAGGTGGAATAATTATCAAAATCAAATCTCCAAGGTCCATTTTCCTGCAGGAGAGGAGCTGTCATTTTTGGGTACCTAAATTCCTTTTTAGCTAGCTAATTTTCATTTTGACATTCTTTTATTTTTACTTTCTTCATTATTATTATTTTGTTAAATTTAGGTGAACTCAGGGATAGTGTACTACTTAGCCATATCCTTGGTAGTGGAGCCATATTTACAGATAGGTTGTTAGTGTACGTAGGTAAATTGGGTCTAATATCCAGTAAAATCAAGAATGAACAGCATATTGAGGATGGAGTCCAGGATAAGGGGAATTGAAAATGTCCCCAAGGCCCTGAGCCCATCCCTAGGAAATTTTAATGAAGCAGCTCACAGCTAACATGGAGATGCTAATCCAAAAGCCCTTCCTGCTCAGAATACTCCTTCAGCCCAACTGTCCTCCACACTTTGGGTCTTCCCACCTACATTCCAACACTGCAAGATAACATAACAAAGGACAGCAATGTGACAGGAATGTGGGATAGCTGAAGGAAGACCTTAGCTATAAAAAAGCTAAAAAAACTTAGTTTAAAAAAATCCCTTTCATGGATTCTACATCTTTGGTCCCCTTTTTCTTCTGGGGAGAAGTCTTTTCTACTGTCCTTTAATAAAGCTTCTACTTTCCACTCTAAATGTGCCTTGGCGCACTTCTCTGGTGTTTTATTTCAGCATTGGGGAAGCAAGGAATCTTCACCTGTAAACAGCCCTAACAGGTTTAAATTTATTTTGAGAAAGGCCCTAGCTACGTTGCTGAGATTATTTTTGTTATGGTTTGATTTATCTATAATTTGCTATTGCAATAAAGCATACTGTTTTTACATACATATGTATTCACGTGGGGATCTTATTTATATTGTGATTCTTTATTATTGTAATATTATATTTTCACAATATATATGAATAATAGGCCATGATAAGTTCTTTTTTTGCTCTTATAATTGAAAAGGTTTTTGGCTAAAGTTACATATAACTTTGTAGAAGAATTTTAAAAATTTATGCTTTGGTTTCTTACTTCATGTAAAGTAAAGCTTGCTGATTTTTTATTATTGCATTATTGTTGTATTTAATAGTCAGGTTTATTTTGACATAGCCATAAAACATGAAATATAATTTGCTCCCCTTAAGTATCCAGTAGTTCCCCTTTCCCTATTCTCCTACTTTTTTCTATTGTATATTTATTTATAGTTTTTTTAAAATTATTGCTTTATAGAATACACATAAAAGTGGACTTCATTGTGATATATTCATATTTGTACATAGTAGTTTTGGTGAGATATATTGTTGGTTAATTTGGGGAAAAATTATCACCTTTGTAATGATGAGTTTTATTATTTACATGGGATGTATAATTCAGTCTTTTATGTGCTTTTTTGTGACTTTTATTTTCTCATAAGTTCTACATATTTTGTTTCTAAAAATGTACACATGTGAAATACCACTTGCATAAGGCACCTATGTAAAATATATACATAGTGTTTTATGCTCTTTTTTAAACTGGATATATTATGAAATGTGACTGGCCCCAGTGACCATTTTTCCTACAGATTATTGTTTATGTCTTCCAAGATGTATATTGTATTGAGCCATGCCCCTGGGCTTCAAGTGTTTGGGTGAATACCATTGCATACTTACATGTTATCATGATCACATATGCTCTAATTTCAGTAAGTCTCTGTGATGGGGCGTATCATGTATATTCAATAGCAAAATAGTTTCCACAAATAGATACTAATTTAAACTCCTTTTGAGTCAATGATTATTAATTTTTTAAATGTTCATCAATATTACTTAATTTTTCCCATGATGGGTTTTTATTTTGTGTTTCTTAACTTTCTAAAGAGTTTGAATTTTTATAGTTAATAAACATATCTCATGTATAAATTTGAAGTTCAATCTTCTGGCTTTTATATATTTTTGGCTTACAAGATGAAAAAAGGATCCAAAAATGCAGCTAGAGTTTGATTTCAAAACAAAGAAAAAGGTTTAAATTATTTTTTTAAATTTATTTTTTTTCTTTACTCATCATTTATTATAGGTTTCTTTTATGATTGTAAGGGTAGATTATTTAAATAGAATTCTAGGGATTATCTTTGTTAATTACTACAGGAAAAAGAAATAAGAAATTTCTCTACACTCTGGCTGCAGGAAAATGAATAAATTTCTTTAAAATCATATGGTAATAAAATTGTTAAATGACATACTTACTAAACAGCCACTCCTTAAAAATTTTTTTTCTGTAATATTTTGGCAGTGAATCATGAATTCTATTATCTGGATTTTGGGTTTTAATATAAAATCATGTGGAATAAAATTTAGCCAATCCTAGATATATTCATACATAATTTGTTGTTTACTTAATGACATGTTGTGGAGATAGCAACTAGTGAACATATTTATTTTTAGAAAGAGTTACTTTTTTGCTTTTAAGTTTCTAGTAAGCCTTTTAGATTTATTTCCTTACTGAGTCACTCAGGGCCACTGATTTTTTTTTTTTTTTAATCTCCAGGCATTTACCCTTCTAAGAAATCTGTCTTGTGAGCTCTGTTTCTGAAGAGTTTCTTAACATGAAAGAAAAAAAAAAGTATTTATGTTGCCCCTGAAATGTATTATCAATGCACTCTCTTCAAAATGGAGAGAAAATAATATTTCCCCAGACTGACATCCCTGTGTCAGGAGCTAACGATACACTGATGGTCTTTGAAGAAATTTCATACAGTTCTGTCTCTGGGTAGTTTTCTGTGGGCTGCTAAATTGCCATTTAGTATCCAGATACCCATGATTTTTCATCTGTACTAGGGGAATAATTTTAGAGAGCACAAATGAATAATGCTCTTCATGGAGGCTATGAATACCTGAATGTTCTGTAGTGCAGAGCTGACAAGTCCCCTGGAATACACTGTGCAGATTCTATTTGGTTAACCATTATCTGCCACTCACATGAATTTCCTTTCAAAAGCTTGTAATAACTTTTTCACTTTAGGCATCCATGTCATCCACATTCCCAGGTATAAAAGTTTGAATCTTTCTTTTCTGAATTCCAGGTTTCGTTTCTCTTTGGTTCAATGTGGTACAAATAATTATGTTTTTTTTTTTCTTTCTTTTACACTGTGTTTCTAATAAAAATGTTCTCTGCTCCAAACCTAGAAAATGACATAGATAATTGTATTTGATAATTTATAAAGGAGAGTTGAGAATAATTCTTGCTCGTGTTTCCCTTCCTTAGAAACTGACCCAGAACTGTTCTTGGTCCTGAAAAGGGAGGACCATAACCAATCAGGTATATAAAAAAATATGTTGATTGATTGTATATTCTCTTCTATGAACTCTCTGTTCAGATCCTTGGCCCATTTCTTGATTGGGTTATTATTATTATTATTATTATTATTATTATTATTATTCTCCTCCTCCTCCTCCTCATCATCATCATCATCATCACTATTATTATTATTTGCTTAGTTTTTTGAGTTCTTTATATACCCTAGAGATTAGTGCTCTATCTGATATGTGAGGGGTAAAATATTCCTCCTAAAATGTAGGCTCTGTCTTCACCTCACAGATTGTTTCTTTTGCTGAGAATAAACATTTTAGTTTGATTCCACCCCATTTATTGATTATTTGTGTTAATTCTGGTGCTATCAGTGTCTTATTAAAGAAATTGGGGCCTAATCCCACCTGATGAAGATTAGAGCCTGTATTTTATTCCATTGGACACAGAGTATCTGGTTTAATTCCTAGGTTCTTGATACACTTAGAGTTGAGTTTTGTGCTTGGTGAGAGATAGTGTTTTGTTGAAGAGGCTATCTTTTCTCCAGTGCATGTTTTGACACCTTTGTTTAATATATAATAATTATAATTTTGTGGGTTAGTCTCTGTGACCTCTATTCTGTACCATTCATCTGCAGTCTGTTTTTTGCAAATGTAATGCTGTTTTTGTTACCATTGCTCTGTAGTATGGTTTAAGGTCTGGTATAGTGATGACACCTGCTTCACTCTTTCTGCTAAGGATTACTTTAGCTATTCTTGGTCTCTTATTTTTCCAGATAAATTTCATGGTTGCTATTTCTATTTCTATGAGGAATGCCATTAGGATTTTGATCAGAATTGCAGTAAATCTGTATAGTACCTTGGTAGCATTGTCATTTTGATAATATTAATTCTGCCTATTCATGATCAAGGTAGATCTTTCCATTTTATAAGTTCTTTTTTGATTTTTTTTCTTTAGGGTTCTGTAGTTTTTCTTGTGTATATCTTTCACCTTTTTCATTAAGTTACTTCCCAAGTATCTTATTTTTTTGAAGTTATTGTAAATGGGGTAGGTATCTTCATTTCTTTACCAGAAGATTTTTCACTGATATACAAAATGCCTTTGATTTATGGGTGTTGATTTTATATCCTGCTACTTTGCTAAATTTATTTACTAGTTCTAGAAGTTTTCTGGTGGAGGTTTTTGAGTCTTCTAGGTATATAATCATATCTGGCATTTGCAGGTAAATGGATAGCATTGGAGAAGATAATGCTAAGTGATGCTAGCCAATTCCAAAAAAAAAAAAAAAAAATACCAAATATAAGGAGCCTGACTCATAATTGGGTAGGGAGGGTAATCATGAGAGAAATAGATGGATTCTCAATAAAGAAGAGGGGTGGGAGGAAAAGAAAGGGGCAGGGGATTTGCAGGAATAGTAGAATGTGATAGAGACCATCATCAAAAGTACATGTACAAAGACACAAATTTGTATCACCATACTTTATATACAACCAGAGATATGAACAATTGTGTTCTATACATGAATTAAGATTTGTAATTCTTCTGTTGTCATTTCTTTAAAAAACTCGATAGAAATATGAAGAAAATTTGTTCATAAATTATATACATTAAATATGTGCATGTTATATATAGAATATATATATATATATATATATATATATATATATATATATATATATATATATATATGTTTATATATAGATCTAGGGAAAGGCAAGTCTCTTTCCTGAATTTTTTAAAAATTAATTAATTTATTAAATTGTTCTAACTTGATAATAGAGCAGAATGCATTTCACTTCATAGCACACAAATGGAGCACAAAATTTTATTTCTCTTGTTGTACAGAAAGTATAGTTACAAAACCCATGTAACACTATTTTCTGTACAACAAGATTTTCATCTCATTCCACCATCTAACCTACCTCTATATCATCTCCCATCACCTCCCTCCCCTTTGTCTTATTCAATGTTTCTTCATTTCTTCCATGCTACCTCCCACTTCCCTCGTTGTGGGTCACCATCCACTTAGCAGAGAAAACCTTAGGTCTTTGGATTAGGAGGATTGGCTAACTTGCCTTAACATGATATTCTCCAACTCCATCCATTTACTTCCCAATTCCATAATTTTATTCTCTTTTAATGCTCAGTAATATTCCACTGTGTAAATAGACCATATTTTCTTTATCCATTCATCTATTGAAGAGCATATAGATTGGTTCTATAGTTTACCTATTGTTAATTGTATTGCTATGAGCATTGATGTGGATATGCCTCTGTATTATGCTGTTTTTAGCTCTTGTTGGTCTAAACTGAGGAGTGGGATAGTTGGGTAAATTTTGGTTTCTTTCCAAGTTTTCTAAGGAATCTCCTTATTCTTCTCCAGATTGGTGTCACCAATTTAGAGTCCTACCAACAGTGTAACAGTGGGCCTTTTTCCTCACATCCTCACCAACATATATTTTTGCTTGTATTTTTAATAATTGCCATTCTTATTGGAGTAAGATTAAATTTTGGAGTAGTTTTGATTTGCAATTCTTTAATTGCTAGAGATGTTGAACATTTTTTTTTTTTATCGATTGATTGTTTATATTCTAAGAAGTGTGTCTCTTCAGTTCCTTAGCCCATTTCATTTAATGATTGGGAAATTTGTTTTTTGGTATTAAGTTTTTTTAAGTTCTTTATATATCCTGGAAATTAGGTTTCTATTTGATGTGCATGTGGTAAAAATTTGCTCCTATTCTCTGTTATCACTTTTCACCTCACTGATTGTTTCTTTTGCTGAGAAGAATATTTTCAGTTTGAATTCATCCCATCTAGTGACTCTTGTTTCTATTTCTTGTGCCTTAGTAATATTCTTAAAGAAGCAAAATTTCAAATCCCCTACCTGGGATTACAGGTGTATGACATCATGATAGCCACACAATTCATCTTCATTTCAAGCCCACTTTCTTAAGGGGGTTTCATCCTAGGAAGAAAAATAAAATGTTATAGACAGGCCATTGGGTCGAAGGCCATGACATCAAATAAGGAATATACCATTAATCAATTTAAATAATAGACTCAAATCTTTGGATCTGGGGAAAAACATACACACACACACACACACACACACACACACACACACACACACACCATACACTTTCTGGTTAAATCTTCTTGCCCTCACTCAGGAAGTTTCTCTCTAGTTTTTTTTTATATCTCAGGAGAAATATTGGTTAAAAAATAAATGTATCTTTCACCTGTAGCATAAAAAGAAGTGATCAATCCTTCATATTCCTGAACTCAGGACAAGCATAACTCTCAAATATGGTTCTGTGAACTGAGATTTTCTTGAGTCTTGACATGGTTTTGATGGTGCTGTTCCAAAAATACATATACTTTATTAGTAATATTTTAAATACATAATGGTAATTTTCACATAGTGGAAATTATGGGTTATACTATAAAATTCAATTTTTGCTGTTTTTATATGAATTCTAAAAAAAATAATTATCTTTCCACCTCATACAATTTTAATGTTTAATCTATTTCCATACCAGAGAAGTTAACTGAAATTTTACAGGATTGTCACTGTATTATTTCCATCAATAAATAATATATTTACATATATAATCTACAAATTCAAAAGGCCTCATATGCAAGTTTAAATGCAAATGCTTTTCTGGGTTGGCTTTATTTTACTTCTCCAAGGATACCTTGCCTTAAATTTGCTGCAGCCTGAGGATCTGGATTTCAATTCCCAGAGCCTAAAAAGAAAAATAAATAAATGAATAAATAAATAAATAAATGTACAGAAAAGACCCTACAATTCTGACATCATTTGTTTCTAGATTTGAGGTTATCTCCTGACTCTCAAAAAAAAATCACTAGGCTCAGATTGAGCATATGAAGACATAAGTTGTGTCTAATCAGGACCCCTTATATAAGCATTGTCCAATCTACTCATATTCAGTAAAGAGAAGTTTTGACCATCTAAAGTGAAGTCTGCCAGAGTGGGTATCCATTTCTAGGCTTCCTCACTTATGTTCAGTGAACCTGATTTTTTCTCCTGTATAGGTACTTTGTGATTTATAGAGAGGACACATGGTTCCAAAAATACAGTAAATGATGAGTGTGCAGTGAAATCCTGAGACTGGATGGTGAGTCTTGTTGAAACTGGCTGCACTGACTATGGTGGGAACTGGCAATTGTTGGCTAGAATCCCTGGTGTAATTTTTGGTTTCTGCAGTCCTGTATCTTTTTCTGAGAAAGGTCAGCCTTTAATTTTGATGAGCCAGTCAACTGGACCATATATTAACAGTAGACACTGGAAGTCCTATAGTATCCTATAGAATATCTTCAGCCCCTACCTTAAATTCTATGTGAGAACATTTGTGGCAATATTTCTGAATCTTCTCAGATTGTGTTGTGGATTCCGGAGTGAGGAGATCATCACAATCACAACTCCATGTATTTTTTTCCTCCAGGAGGGGGGTGAGATACTCTATATGTATCTCAGTTTTTCTTTCCTCCTGAATTCATTCTCCTTCTTTTTGGAGACAGTGGTATTCTGGATTGAGCCAGAGGTACTGTACCACTTAGCTACATACCTGGTACTTTTTATTTTTTTTTATCTTCAAACAGTTGCTGGGTGTGATTTAAAATTTATGTCCCAGTATTGTGAGTTGTATTTATATATAAAATTTTAGCTTCCTGTTCAATGACAACGTCCCCCTTTTCCAGTATTATCAGTTACATTTTTTCAGTATTATCAGTTACTTTACCCATATTGTATTTCAAATGAACATGGTATTTTCAATTGTTATACCAAAAACCGGATGAGACTTTAAAGTATTTTTTTCTCTCTGGGTGCAATGATACATGCATATTAATTCCAGAGACTCAAGTGGCTAAGTCAGTAAGAGTGCAATTTCAGGGTAAATATCAGGAATTTATGTAGACTAATTAGACAATTAGAAAAACCTGTCTCAAAATTTTAAAACATGGCTGGGTATGTAGCCCTGAATTAACATGCTGATGTTTCAAATCCCCACTACCATAGAAAAAAATCAAAAGCAAAATTTGTTGTTGTTGTTTATGAGCATTTTATATGATTGAAAAGTAAAGAAGAATCACTTTATCTTGGAAAAATCATGTGTTTCTATTCTTCCTTTGTGTCTCCAAAGGCAGACAACCTGTCAGAGTGTCTTTATGCTCAGATTTTCTTTTGTGGAATGTATATGAGAGCATTCTCATTCCCTACTCTGGTATTTTCCTGGAACTGTGTTTCAGAACTATGTAATATGAGGATTCAACAGCTGGCACATCTAATGCCTCTCATAAGTCCAGATCAGTACTTGGGGCTTTTCTTGTTCAAGAGCAGTATAAATGTAGAGAGCTTAGTTTCTCAAAGAAATAACTAAGAGAACTCTCAACTTCCATTTTTTTAAATGTCTTCACTAATTTTATAGTCTAGCACAGTGTTTCTTTCTTCCATATTCATATAATTGGAGTACTACTTACCATTCCACTTTTTGAGAGTAGCCATTCTAACAGCTGTAAGAATGAGGTGTTAAATCTTAAGGTAACCCCTTAATCCCTTCATGCAGAAAATCTTATAGTTGGATGGTCCACTAAAATTCTGATGCAAGCTTTTTAGATTCCAGTGTGCCTTATGCTCACTGGAAAAATATTGATGTGCATCTATTTTAGAAATAAAGAGGGATCTGTGATTGTAACAATTTTTCTTCACTAATATTCGAGATTTTAGCCCATTATAGTGTTTGCACACCAATGTGAAAACACTCCTTTTTGTTCTAGGGAGATTTGCACCTGCACAGTTACCAGTGCTTTCAATGCTTTGAGGTTTCAGATGTAGTCCATTGAATGGAAAAATTAATATCGGGACAAATTACTTACAGAAAGAATTGGTTAGGTCTGGTGTTATTAGCAAAGTGAGCTGGGTGAGAGAGCTCAGGAAGTGCTAAACTGCCACTTTGGCTTTCAGTGGTGGCCTATATTTCCCTGTTAATTTTTGGTACTGTCTAGATAAAAGTTCGACTGTCAGCAACAGCTATTTGCATTTTTAGAGAATGTTGGCAAATCCCTCTAAGGGATTAAGGGGTTACCTTAAGATTTAACACCTCTTTCACTCTGGTCTAATGGGATAAAGCCCATGGATCTTGCTTGGCCGTAGAAAACCACTTATTTTTCCCCCCTAGAGTAAATACTGATTTATATCTTATTCCTTCCTCTGTGTGTACAGATAAATTAGCATTTAAACTACAGACAATTTAGAGTAAAATAATATATTTCAAACTCAAATCAATCTTCCTTTATTTATATTAACACTGGATTTGGACATTTTGTTCCAGTAATTTTGCATATTGCTCAAATCAGCAAAATCTTCAAGTGCATTCTACTTATCTCTTGGTCGATATATTTTTTTTTTCAGTTTTCCAATTTGTGTGCCTCTATTTCCTTTACAGTTTTTAGAAGGACTCAAAACAGGAGTATATATTTATTTGGTGTATCCATAAATGGAGGGAGGCTTATATTCTGCTTTTATTTATTTTTATTTTATTTTTTAAAATTGTCTTTCTTTATATCTGCTCTTTGGTTGATGCTTGTGTATAATTCCAGTGTCACACACATTCTGCACACAAGTCGCTTTTGTAATCTATGCCTTTTATTCTTGTATGTGGTGCTGAGGATCAAACCCAGGCCGCACGCATAACAGGCGAGCACGCTACCGCTTGAGCCACATCCCCAGCCCTATGCCTTTTATTCTAACATCTACCTTGAGGTTGGATTGTAGCATTCATTCACATTAAATATTTTATTGATATGTTTTGATTTATATACTTATAATTGTTAACAATAAAAAGATATTTGCAAACATATGAACTGTCCTATGTAGTTTTCTCTATTGTGATTTCTTTATCTTAAAATTACTACATTGTTGTAGTATTATAACATGCATTAGTGTCAGGTAATGATAACTAGTACATTTGCTCTTAGGTATGAGAGAGTACTTGTCTAATTTTATATACATTCATCTTTCCAGGAAAATTTTAGAAGTTTTTGCTTTGATTTCTTCTTTAACAAAAAGTAAAGAATGGTAAAATTATGACCAGTTATTATTAAAGGGTACCTTGGGAAAAAATGATCATTTTTATAATAGTTTTATCCTTTTTAAATATGTTGAATATTTGAGTCTTTTATGTTCTTTTCTGTATTTTTATTTTCTCAAATACTGCATATTCCTTTTGTAAACATACTTGCATATGAAATGCAACATTCATGTGACATCAGCATAAAACATACATGGTATTTTATAGTATTTGTCAAACTGGATATAATACATCAACAAAAATTCTAGCTCCTAGAATTTACATTTTACAAAATTTAATAATTACTTCTTCCTCTTTAGCCATGCCCCTTGGTTTCAACTCTGGAAGAATGTGGCTGTATTCTCATGTACATTTGTTGTAATTTTACTCTCTGTTTCCTGTATGGGTGTATCATATACATATGATTACAAAACAGTTTCTACAAATGGATAATAAAAGCTTAAATTATTATTTTTCCTTTTTTTGTGAATGCATTTATTCCACATATTCATCAGTACTATTTAATTCATCTATATGATGTGATTTTATTCAATGTTACTTAACTTCTAAAGATTTTGAGTTTTTGTGATTATCGAACACTTAGATATATCCTTTTTAAAGTGACTCTTCAAGAATTTTCTGGTTTTCTTTTGCATTCTGTTGTATTTTTTCTTCTTATATGTCTTTGAATATATGTGAGGAAATTAGGGTTTTTTAACTTGTCAGTTTTGCAGCTTTTAATATAATCATTTGATGAATAGATTTTTTTGTATTAATATTTTGTAATTCATAAGTTTAAGTCTATTATATTGTGTAATTTTGAAAACAAAAAAAAATATATATTTTTTTCTATTGTGATATTAGGGATTCAACCAAAGTGTCTTAATGCTGAGCATATTCTCAGCTGTGTTTTAAACTTTATTTCCAGATGGGGTTGGCTCAATTTCTTCAGTTTCCTTAAATTTTGAACTTCATGCCTTAGACTCCAGAATAGTAGATATTTCAGGTGGGCACCACCGTATGAACCCTATCTTTTGTATGTAAACTTTTGAGCTTTCTACTTTCTTATATATTTAAGTATTATTTATTAATAACTTATATTCAGCATTTAATGTGTCAAAATATGTTGTTATGTTTTATGAGTGAAGGGATAAAATAGCATTTTATTATCACACTCTTTTCCGAATATCCTAGCATGTTTTAAGAATTTTGTTGTTGGTGTTTTCTGTAGTTCCACCATTTATTTTATTATGAGGTTTACTCTGATTCATTTTACTTCATAGCATCAATCATTTGGCATCATGGTATTTTGGTCAGCAGTAGACTTTATGTTCAACCATGTATCTAGCAAATATCTTATCCATGTATGAGTTTATACCATCTAGATTCTGTCATTGCACTCAGAGAATTGGAAAATTGCACAAGATTCTGAGGATAAATTTTCCAGAGTGTATTTCCATCAAGTGAGAAATCATTATATATGCCTATATTTGTAATTATATACTGTATAATTGATATAATTTTTATTTGTTGAATTTTCAATTTTGCTAGTGCTTTTTAAGTTGTATCTGCTTTTAAAAAATTTGTACTGAAGATTAAACCCAGGGGTGCTTAACAATAAAGCCACATCCTCAGTCCTTTTTTAATATTTTATTTAGAGACAGAGTATTGCTGAGTTGCTAAGTGCCTCACTAAGTTGCTCAATAAAATACATATATATATATATATATATATATATATATATATATATATATGACAATATTATATATAATATTGTATTAAAATTTATGATCCTTTTTTCTTATCCTCCTCAGTCACTGGAACTACAGTTGTCCATTACTAGACTGGG
The DNA here is from genome assembly GCF_047511675.1 of Marmota flaviventris. NCBI lineage: Eukaryota > Metazoa > Chordata > Mammalia > Rodentia > Sciuridae > Marmota > Marmota flaviventris. The sequence goes on along the minus strand of NW_027288407.1, from coordinate 417,633 downwards.
CTCATTTGCTTTTTAAAAGCACCAACATTGATACTGGTAACTCTTTGTTATGTTTATCTTTAATAGCTTCTAATTTTGCTCTTTTGCTTAAGACTTTCTTTATTTTTAGTTTTTAAATTATACTTTTTATTGGGATGGATAATTTGATAATAAATTCTAGTCATTTTTTGGCTTACTAATTTTTTGTATGTTTTATTTTCACCTCAGGTATAGATGAATTACAATTTTTCCAGCTGTATGGAGGTCTAAGTGAAACATAATAACCTCTATGGATATTGTTAAAGAAATGGAACCACAATTTTACCCAGTTTTTGACTGTACTGTATATGCCCAAAGGACATAAAATCAGCATATACAGCCACATTAATGTTTACAGCAGCACAATTCACAATAGCTAAGCTATAAAACCAACCATTCAATGATGAATGGGTCCATTCAATGATGACAGGATAAAAAACTGTTGCTTATATACACAATAAAGTATGAATCCGCCATAAAGAAGAATGACTTTAGGACATTTGCCAGGAAATGGATAAATCTGGAGATTTTATGCTAAGTAAAACAAACAATTTCTATAAAACCAAAAGTTGAAAGTTATTGCTGATATGTGAAATCTAAAGCTCATAAAGTGGGGAAGGGTAAGAAAAGAAGATCAGTAGATTGCACAATGGTAAACAAAAATAAGTAAATAAATAAAAAAGACAAGGATAGAAATATAAAAGATATATATCTGTGAGTGAATCCTACCATCGTAGCCACCAACAAGAACAGGATTTTAATTAGGATAAGATATATCCCATGCTTGCATAATACCATAAAATCGATTTTACTGTCAGGTAGAATTAGAAAGAACCAATAAAATAATTAAAAAAAATTATATTTGTTTGAAGAGCTGTATGTATATTCCATTATAAATATCATACAATATAAACATTGATCAAAGTTTGTGTGTGTGTATGTATATATATATATATATATATATATATATATATATATATATATATATATACAATTTTGTATGTTGAAAAATGTTAAAATTATAAAAAGGAAAATTTAAACAGGATTGTTGCTTTTTTATATTAATAACATACATAAAAACCATAAAATGTTTGAATTATATAAACTATTAAATATTTCCATTTAGTGGTCTGTCTACCTTGTTACATTTCAAAATTTCTCTTATACCATTGATATTGGAATTACTAGAGATCTCACTACACATTCAGAATAGCCAGTTCTATCAAAGAAATAACAAATAAGATTCTACACATTAGTAAATCTCTGATTAGTGGTTGTACAATTAAAATTTGAGGATTCCCTTTCTTAATTACCATGATTTTCTCATCTGAAAAATATGTATAATTTAGATCAAGATATAAAAAATTACAAAATATACATTTTTGTGATAATGCGTGAGTTTTATATTGTGTTTCATAAATGTGGAGTATGTATACTTTTTTGAAATTAAATCACTTTTTCTGCAGAAGTAGAGAATAGTATCATTGTGTTACAAAACACTACCTATATGATAGTCTACTAACTCTAATTTCAACTGTAATTACATTACAGACTGTGCAAATATTCCTGTAGTCAATGTGTTATTTATTTACCTATTCTTATTTTAGGAACTGTTAACATTTATGGATATATCCATTGATTTTACTGAAGAGGAGTGGGAATGCCTTCAGCCTGCTCAGAAAAATTTATATAGAGATGTGATGCTAGAGAACTATAGAAACTTGGCCTTCCTGGGTAAGTTTAATTTCCTTTTAAAATTATTAATTACTAATTATTATTTAATTTACTTCTGTTGCAGAGTATCTTCTGGGAACTTCTCTATAAAAATGAGTTTCAGATTTATGTTTCAAAGAAAAAGGGCATTTTTAGTACAGATATTTCTCTCTCTCTCTCTCTCTCTCTCTCTCTCTCTCTCTCTATATATATATATATATATATATATATATATATATATATATATTTATTTATTTATTTATTTATTTATATATAATTTTACTCCTTAATCTGTCTCTTTCTTTGTGTGTTACACATCCTTAACTTTAGATAAGTAGTACCTAGTATAATTTAGTGATGTAAAGTATTGTAGACTACACATAGCAGGGGACACAGTTGAGTCATTCAAATGTCAAGGAGAAAAACAAACTAAAAAATTTTGAAAGAGTAGTTATCCTTCAGAAGAAATTTTTAGAAGCTTAGGTTTATTCATTTTGATTGTAATCATTTAACACATACTGCCCTATATTTATCACTTTTTCAAATTCCTTGTTGTTCTCTGTTTTCTTCTTTAGTGATGTCCCAGTTTATTCAGATTAACCATCAAAACTTACTTTTGTTGTGAGGACCAGCATGATGTGTTTCAAATCTTCTTGTGAGGAAACCTCTAAAGGGGCAAACAGAAGAGAGAGACACACACATACAGTGAAAAGGAAAAAAAAAAAGAAGAAAAACTGGCCACCCCTCTTAACAGCTGCTCATATATTACCCCCAAATTACATAGCTTCTGATACCATGACTACATTCTAACCCAGTGTTTCTTTAACCCCAAGTGCTAGCTAACCAAGATTATGTACAGTTAATACAAATATAGAGCCCCTTCTCCCTAAGGGCATTACCACAGAAACTAGATAGTGCACCTGTAGAGTTGTCTTAATAGCTTCAGGGAGAAACTTCTGGGCATTACAATTGTGGGACTCGGGGTGCCAGTTACAATTACCCCCACACTTTCCTGTCTATTCGATGGTCAGAATACAAAATACCTCCTCTCTTTTTAAAGGCCTTTTGAATAAATAATATTACTTACCTCCTTAATCCTGGTGGGGGCAAAAAATAGGGCAGGCATAGACAACAGCAAGTGCCAACATCAGTAAACATCCACCTATGAATATTTTTGGCCCAGATGAAATTGAGTATACATGAAGCTAACCAATCCAACAAGTCCAAAATCCATCATCTTGTTGAACCTTATTAATTATATCTTTAAGGTAATATAAGTCTTTTGAAATAAAATCAGTATTATAACTTAAATTGAAGGAACACATGGTACTAAACTTCTGATATCCTTTATGATGTAACAATAACAATCAATTGCAGCATGATTGTCAAGTATGGCTTTACAATTTTTTTTTGTTCTTCATTAAGCATATTTACATCCATTGAGGCATGAATAATACTGTTTATGATAGCATAGGTGAGTTTTATAGTAATTTCATAAGCTGGTAGAGCTAGTCCAGGTAAACCAACCAAGGAGAATGTCAAAGTGTTAAATTATGCCTTAGAGAGAAGCTTCACTGAATCATCACAGTTTTTATCAAGAGGAATAGATCTTTTATGAATAAATTGAACATGATGGTGACCTATTAAATACTATGTGGATGGTAAGGACACATTATTCTGCTAAGACAACAATGAATACCATGAGACATTTTTGCAGGTATATAACAATTTTATGCAAGTGAGTCAAGATATTGTAATGGGTTGTAGAAGTCCAGGATCTGACAGGACTGAATTTCCCAAAGCTGGTGTACCAAAACAGAGCAAAATTGTTATTAAGACCAAAGCATTTACAGAGTTTTGTGTGAGTTTAGCAATCAAAGCAGTAACAAAGTTATCTAGAGTACATTCTAACCCCATTTTAGCCAACACCTCTTGAGCTGAGGATGTTAATGGTTTTATATCTCCCCAAGTAACTAGAATTCAAGTATTTTGGGGTCCTCTTTTAATGTTTCTCCTCTTTTGAGGAGAATGATTATTCTCTTGTTTGGATGACCTCTTATCTTCCAGGGTTAAAAGAAACTTAGAAATCAGCTTGTGAAGTCCCTGATGTACATTTATAATTGCTATTTTTCAAGCATGAAGCTAGAGTCCAAACAGGACATGTTGGCATAAGTGTAGCAGTCTATGCTTTTCTCCACGTGATCAAAGGCATAGGATCTTGTCATGCTGGTCAGGTGGAACCTCATGTATTACATAATTTTATTGGTAATGGCTGTTTGAGAATAAAATGTCTATTCAATGCAGATGACCAATTTTGACTATTAACTTTATGTTGTATATTGAGCACATTAAGTGTAAATAAAACAATATTTAATGCATATTAATAAAAGAGAGGCTAGATCTTTGTTTGTTTCTGTTTTAAAAGGCAAGTATTAGGATACAATTTGCTCACTCAACAAAAGCTCGTCCAAAAGAATTATGAGAAATGAGAAATTTCATGATTTAAAACTATATCTCATTGATTAAAAATTATGCAAAAGGATGAGATGTAAAGGCAGGAGCATTATTCATCTTTAAACAAATAGGGCCTCTAGGAGCAGATCATGCTTGGTTACTTTCCATGCTCTCTGCTGGAACTGACTTGATATTTTCTTTTTTTAGATTCAATTCTGTTAGTAATTTTTTTCTTTTGTTTTGTGTTTTGCAATAATGCATTAGTAATCATAAATATTTTGAAGTGAATAAATCATTATACTTCTTTCTACTTTGTAATTTTTTAATTTTTTTTTTTATTTTTTAAATTTTGATTAGTGATTTAATTTCTGGATCATTGTTTTTTTTAATGTGGCATGCTTGGATTCTTTTCACACTTTATATATATATATATATATATATATATATATATATATATATATATATGGAGAGAGAGAGAGAGAGAGAGAGAGAGAGAGAGAGAGAGAGAGAGAGAGTCTTTGACTATAATATCAACCCTACAGAAAACACAGTGTATAATATATATATATATCTCCCACTTCTCTTTATATATCCTATAGATTTTTATTTTTTACAGTATTTTACAAGTTGCTTAGACTTGTCTTACACTTGGTACTGCTTGATAAGCCCCTCCCATATTTGTAGAATTTCAGATTTGCACACTAGGAATGGCCCTCTCATTTTTTCATAAAGAATTATTCACATAAACATTGTGCTCATTGATGTTAATATTTTTCAATTTCAGTCTCTGAACTTTTTAAAAATAGTTATTTAGTGTTCTTTGAGTAATTCATAACTGTCATTATCCTAATGTTAAATTATTAATGTTTTATTTTTCTTTTTTTGTAACTTGTATTTAGCCATGCTTCTCTTTGTTTATATTTGCTGTACTATTTTTTATTTGTTCATTAAAAGAGCCAACAGTAGATTATATAGTCCATTTTCGGGAAAAAAATATTGACTTAAATAAATAAAAATAGGCAAGAAGAGTGCTGCATCCTTGTAATATTTGCTAATTGGGAGGCCATGCAAAAGTACTTCATATTTGAGAGAAGTCACAGAAATTTAGAAACAGCATGGCTCAAACAATTTTAAGAAGACTTGTGTTGTAGTTCATGATATAGAATTTTTGGGGTAATCTCAAGCATTACATATGAAACACTAAAAGTTGGATGACCTAAAGATCCAGAATTGCCAGTACTAAATATGTATCCATGAACAATTAAATCAGAAAATTGAAGAGATACCTCTGCTTTTGTGTTTAGTGCCAAATTTTTTTCTCAGTATTAAAGCTAGGGACTCAAAGTGTGTGCCCATTAGTGTCAAATGTTTAAAAATATGTACTTATATACTATTATTACTTAGTTATAAAATATTTTGTCTCTTAAAGTGTTATAAGAAATATATGCAGTACTTTGAATTAAGTGAAAGGTGGCAGGCAGATATTAAGTTGTAGGAGCATTTGATTCACATGTGGAAGTCAGAAATTTAGTGAGCAAAATTTTGCTCACCAGGTACTGTGTTTTGTGTAGGGTTGATATTATAGTAAAAGTCTCCATATTTTTATTTTATTGAGCATAATAGGGTCAAGAGTTTTATTTTACCACATAGTGAGTGTTTTATGTTCTTCATAAATACTAGTAGAAGGAATACAATAACTTGTAAGAACAAAATTGATAATTATATGAAATAATGATTTTGTTAATTCATTCTATTTAGTCATTTTACCTTGAATATATAGTATAAAATACCATGATATATTTATAAATAAACAAAGTTGTATTTGTCAATAAAGGAAATTCTCATCATATGAATGTAAAAATATAAAAATCAATTTATTATACTTGACTGTCATGTGTTGAATTCATCCAAATATTATGGCCATAGGGTATGCAAGGTTTTTATTGTCTTTTAAAATGTTTTTATGAAAAATTTTATAGACATGTGTATATTTCTTAGTAAATTTTTTGTTCACATTTCTTTTTAAGAGTCCATTGTCTCTTTAACATTGTTGAATATTTATGGTATTATCACTCAAAATCTACTAGCTATTTTCATGTCTCCATGTCATGGTAGACAAAAAGCATTTTTGGACACTCTTTGAAAAAACCATAAATGTTTATATATGTTTTACATTTCTCTTATTCTACTGACAGTGAAGGTATCTGGTAGATATTTCCCAAATACACAATACTATCTTATGAAGGACAAAAGGCTGTTAATGATACTTTTCTACACTTTATTGTATTACTTTTCTTAATGATGTAGTCCTCTTGGATAATGTGGTCTATACAAGAATTTGGATAATATTCTCAAGGTAATTTTTTCTTTCCTTTTTTTTTTTTGAACTAATATATATTTTTTTGGATTTATGGTGACTTTGGACTTACTAATCTGCTACACTCCTGATGTACTTATTTTAACTTAATTTCATGTTATGTATGCAAAATATATTTATCCCTGACTAATAGGTATTGTTTTTTTTTTTATTTTTGTTTATTTCAGCAATGACTCCTAATCATATCCAAGAATATTCACCAGAAAAGGGCCTAAAACATATATTTCATGAAGTGATAAGTGCAAAATATAGAAGTTGTGATCTTGACTATTTCCCACAAAAGAAAATATGGAAAACTACAAGTGAGAGTGAAGACCAGAAATCATATAAAAACTCAGGCATTGTCCATCACCAGATAATTTATACTGGAGAGAAGCCCTACAAATATAAAGAATGTTGCAAAGCTTTAAGTAAAAAAAAAAGTCTTATTTACCACAGAGGAACTCACAATGGAGAGAAGCCCTACAAACGTAAAGATTGTGGCAAAGCTTTCGGTCAAAAATCAGACCTTATTTACCACAGAGGAACTCACACTGGAGAGAAGCCCTACAAATGTACAGAATGTGGCAAAGCATTTGGTAAAACATCAGACCTTATTTGTCACATCAGAACTCACACTGGAGAGAAGCCCTACAAATGTACAGAATGTGACAAAACTTTTGGTCAAAAATCAGACCTTATTCACCACATCAGAACTCACACTGGAGAGAAGCCCTACAAATGTAAAGATTGTGGCAAAGCTTTTGGTCACAAATCACACCTTATTTGCCACAGCAGAACTCACACTGGAGAGAAGCCCTACAAATGTAAAGATTGTGGCAAAGCTTTTGGTCAAAAATCAGACCTTATTCGACACATCAGAAATCACACTGGAGAGAAGCCCTACAAATGTACAGAATGTGGCAAAGCATTCAGTCAAAAATCATACCTTACTTGCCACATCAGAACTCACACTGGAGAGAAGCCCTACAAATGTAAAGATTGTGGCAAAGCTTTTGGTCAAAAATCACACCTTATTTACCACAGAAGAACTCACACTGGAGAGAAGCCCTACAAATGTAAAGATTGTGGCAAAGCTTTTGGTCACAAATCACACCTTATTTGCCACAGAAGAACTCACACTGGAGAGAAGCCCTACAAATGTACAGAATGTGGCAAAGCTTTTGGTCAAAAATCAGACCTTATTCACCACATCAGAAATCACACTGGAGAGAAGCCCTACAAATGTACAGAATGTGGCAAAGCATTCAGTCAAAAATCATACCTTACTTGCCACATCAGAACTCACACTGGAGAGAAGCCCTACAAATGTAAAGAATGTGGCAAAGCTTTTGGTCAAAAATCAGACCTTATTCGCCACATCAGAAATCACACTGGAGAGAAGCCCTACAAATGTAAAGATTGTGGCAAAGCTTTTTGTCAAAAATCATACCTTATTCACCACAGCAGAACTCACACTGGAGAGAAGCCCTAGAAATGTAAAGATTCTTGCAAAGCTTTTGGTCAAAAATCACACCTTATTTACCACAGAAGAACTCACACTGGAGAGAAGCCCTACAAATATAAAGAATGTGGCAAAGGTTTTGGTCAAAAAATAGACCTTATTCACCACAGGAGAACTCACTGGAGAGAAGCCCTACAAATGTAAAGAATGTGGCAAAGCTTTTACTAAAAAATAGGCTTTATTTGCCACATCAGAACTCACACTAGAGAGAAGTCTTACAAATGTAAAGAATGTAGCAAAGTGTTCAGTCAAAAATCACACCTTATTTGCCACAACAGAACTCACACTGGAGAGAAGCCTCACAAATGCAAGTATGTGACAAAGATTTTACTCAAATTTTACCCCTTATTTGCCACAGAAGAATTTACACTGGAGAGAAGCCTTACAATTATAAGGAATGTTGCAAAGCTTTTAGCAATAAAACAGGCCTCATTCACCACAACAGAACTCATGCTGGAGAATAGCCCTACAAATGTGAATAATGTGGAAAAGCTTTTAATAAAAAAATAAAACTTTATTCACCACATCAGAAGACATGCTGGTGATTGTGAAATGTGAATAAAGTGATAATACTTTTAAAGAAAGACTAAACCTTGGGGCTGGGGTTGTGGTTCAGTGGTATAGTGCTAGCCTTGCATGTGTGAGATCCTGGGTTTTATCCTCAGCACCACATAAACATAAATAAGTGAAATAAATGTATTGTGTCCAACTACAACTAAAAAATAAACATTAAAAAAAGAAAGACTAAACCTTATTAACAACAGAATTTATACAGAAAAGAACCCCTACAAATTGAAACAATGCAGCAAAGATTTTAATAAGAAATCAATTCTTTTCACCACTAGGCTACTTATTCTGGAAAGAAGACATCTAAATGTAAAGAATGTAAAAAATTTTAAATTATATATCATATATTACTAGACATCAGAGAAAACACACTGGAGAAAAGCTCTACAAATGAGATCATTGTACCATTACTCTAAGAAAGGGACAACGTTTAATCCTCACCACAATAACCATAGTGTAGAGAAAGTTTTGAAATGTGAAAATTGATAATGTGACAATGCCTCCAAAATTTATTCACCAATACTCAGCACTTGTGGATACATACTGGTTAGAGAAAATACAAATGGAAAAAATATAGCTACATGTTCTTAAACACTGCTTATTTTTGGAGAATTCATTGTGCCCAGAAACTCAAGTTAAATAACATTTCCAAAGTGTATTTAAATTTTAAATTCATTGAACATCTGAAAACTCATACTAGTAGTGAACATTGAACAGATTTTGTCCAAAATGTATGCCTTATATAACAATGAAACATTTATAATAAATGTGAGAGTATAGTAAAGTTATTATCTATATATTACACCTTGATGTATATGAGGATCAGTAAAATACAGAACTCATTTAAGTTTAGAAAACAAGTAGTTGTCTTTAACTTTTGCTTAAATTTATTAAGCATTATCAAGTTATTTTGTAGAAATGTCAGTCATAAATATCAAATGCAAAGTGAAGAAACCTCATCTTTGAAAGAATATAATTGTTTTTATAAATTAAAATTACTATTTTCACTTTTTAATAGTGATAAAAGAATTATATGAAATCTATTTTTGATGTTTAACACTGAAGTGTAATATTTTAAACTAATATTTGTTTTGTATTTCAGTTTAAGTTTAGGTATTTTTATACACTGAGCCACATTCCTAAGCCCTCTCTCCACTTTTTCAAATTTTGAGACTGTATTGCTAAGTTGCTTGAAACCACACTAAGTTGCTGAGGCTGAATTTAAACTTATGAAATTACTCAGCTTCCCAGTTTGCTTGGATAACAAGCATAGACCATCATGTCAGGTTTACAGTGCATTTTTTAACCTATATTTACCTTATGTATGCAATATGTCTTTATAACTGAATATTTGTTTATATGTTAACACTCATGTATTGCATCCTGTTGTTAAATGACAGACATCATAGTGTTCCACTTGACTAAATGTTCTATGTAACTGTAAAACATACTGGTGAGTGAATAATACTCTAGCATCTGTTAATACTTTTACACATTTTAATCAAACAATGTGGAATACAATTTGCATAAGTCAGATCATTTTTTTTCTGTTTGTATTTATGGTGAAATTAAGAGTTATAAGAAGGATATAGATATAGGAAAATAAGCCCCAGGTTTTCATATCTTGATTTATAAATTTTAAAATTTTAACTTTTTAACATTTTAACATTTCCTAGTGATTTTAATAGACTGAATTTCCACAAACTTAAGGGTAGCTCTTACAGGAGAGAAGAGCTTTATCTTTCTTGTGTGCATAATGGCCTTCTAGACTTCATCCTCATTGGAGACATTTCATTTTTCTGTGAATGAGGTCAATGATCAGTGTTTTCATGTACATTAGTAAATTCTGATATCTTTGTTATTCTATAGGTAGTGTTATTTCAGGGCAGGAATTGGAGAAATGGATGTGGAGTCAAAGTTGAGTGAGGCCTTATACTTATGACAAAATAATCAATGAGCTATGTTTTATAGTCTCATTTTCTGAGGACCAAGTAGTAAGAGGTAAACTGAGAAGGTTGTATGTAAAGATTAAGTTTCTTATCATAAAATGTTGGCTTTTCAGGTACAATAGGGTAAAAGCTTATTATACACAGAATCCATACAAAAATCATATTGAACATCATTCACAATTTTATTAACCATGATTACATATAATTCATGAAGACCTGAGTTTACAGCAACATATGCCTAAGAACAAGGTCTAGGGACATTTTACACTCTCCAATATAGACATATTTATACAAATTTAATTATACATGAAACTACACTAAATGAGAAGAAAAATCAATTGGATCAACACACAACAATATATAAATAAAAACTTGTAAAGACTTAAGCAACTGACCAATAGTGGATGAAGTGTGGTTTCCAAATGCTAGGGGAAAAATGGACATATAATCAGTTAAAGGTAATTGAAGAAAGATAAGTTACCCACTTTGAACTACAACAGCATTTGAAAGAAGAAGAGTCACAAAGTAAGCAAAGATTATTCACCTCCATTTGTATGCTTTGTAATATTTTCCAAAAATTTTCTGCATATTTTATTGCAGTCAAATTGAGAAACAATCCAGAAAGTTAAAAAAAGACAAGTATTGCCCCTCTGGTTTTAAAAGCAAGAAAAGGAATAGAGTGAGATTTATTGAGCTAGAAAAATTTACTAGTTAGAGTGAAAAAATAAAGAACTGAGATTACCAGAGTCTAAGTATAATGTATTTCAGCCATCCCTGGCTGCACAGGGCATTTTTGCTTAGCAAAGAATTTGTTCACGTATGTACGCTTAAACAACATTGCTGTTTTTAGTCAGTCTTTTTCATTAATAACAATGATGTACCTTTCAACAGTTTCCAGCCACAAAAATACACAATTTCAGAAATCTTGTGTTTCATCATCCATATATTCTGCCACAATATTCAACAGGGCAAGATAATATAAACCTTTTGGCAGTCCCATCAAGGCATTCACTTCTATTAATAGAAAAGTATGATACATGGAACAACGTAATTTTACTTAGTAAAAATATTTTTTTTCATGAAAAATAGATTCCAACTCCTTTGTCTTGGGATTACATTAGAAAAATATGAGGTAATTATACTGTATATTATGACCTTAGGCTATGAGCCTTAAAATTACCTTAAAATACAAAAGAATATTAATGTTTATTTTTAAATATAGTTTTTATATTTCAAATATTCAAATTCCACAGCAATCAATGATACAAAAACATGAGGAAAAAAACTGCAGTTTGATGTCTCATCATGACATTTCAATACCTGCTGTAGATTCCCTGTGGCTTCCACTTTTAATTTAAACAAATAATAATTTTTCCATACAATTTGGGTGAAGTGGAGGACAAAATCTCCTGCATTGCTTTCCTGGGCAAGCCATCATACTTAAAACAACTGAACCCCAAATCAAAATACGTTTACTCTACATTCTAATTATATCAGTTCTTAACTCATCTAGCATAAAACAAATCCACTTTCTTCTGGTTGAATATCTTGAGCTCAAATAGATGGAACCTGGGAGCTAAAAGAAGTATGACATAAATAATGAGGTCTCTTTTTTGCATAAGGCAAATTGCAATTTTTGTATTTGATTTTTCTGCCTGTGAAGATCTACATTTATCTTCCTACAATGGTATTATAATTGATGGTGACTTGTGTGATTACAGGAGGCTTTAAATGCAGCTACATGTATTTGAGTCCTTTCACTGGTAAAATACTATAATTTGTACTCTAATAGGAGACTCAAAATGGTGCTAGACAAACATTTTTTTAAGAGAGGGTGAGAGACAGAGAGAGTGAGAGATAATTATTTAATATTTTATTTTTTAGTTTTCGGTGGGCACAACATCCTCATTTGTGTGTGGTGCTGAGGATTGAACCCGGCTGCATGCATGCCAGGCGAGCGCACTACTGCTTGAGCCACATCCCCAGCCCCAAACCTATTTTTTTAATCTGCTTCTTTATTCATGGTTTTCTAGTGGTTTTGATCTAGTCAGTTCAGACCATTTCTGATTAATGGGTGTCATCAAAATATAAGTTCCCTCTATAATCATTAGCAATGAGACAATTCTTCCCATTAAAAATAAAAAAAAAAACATTCTCATATAGTCTTTGCTATATTCTAAGGAACCACTCTTGCTTTTGCTTTACTAAACAAAATCAATTCCACATATTTGAGTCCCAAAGTAAATGGCAATACATTAAACTAAGCACAATGAGGAATATAAGAAATACAAGATATCACCTTTGAAATATAAAAATAAGAATCAGAAATGCTAAGCCATTACCATCTAAGCTATACCAGAGCTTTTAAAATGTAATCTTAGATGTTCTACTCACTCTCATAGTAAGATGCCTTAGACTCAAAGATATTTAATCACTCACTAAAGGTCACTCAGTGAATGCATAACAGTTCTTATTCTAAAGCTTTTACAGAATTTTTTGATAATACATTGCAAAGTCTTACCTGTCTTCTTTAGAAATAAGACACAGAGGTTGTTTTAGTCTGTTTTATAATGTTATAGAAAAATACCAGAAACAGGCCAATGTATAAAAAGAGATATAAATGCATAAAAATTATTTTCTGAGAGGCTGGGGTTGTGGCTCAGTGGTAAAGTGCTCACCTGTCACATGCAAGAAGCTGGGTTCAATTCTCAGCACCACATAAAAATGAATAAATAAAATAAAGGTATTGTGTCCAACTACAACTTGTAAATAAATAAAAATATTTTTGAGTACATAGTTCTGAAGATTTAAGTGCACTCTACCAGAATCTTCTCAGCTCCTGTGACAGCTCCTTCACCTGCATTACACATGAGGTAGCATCATGGTGAGGGCTCATTTGAGAGGTAGAACATAATGAGACAGGAAGTCAGGAAATTCAGAAAAAAAGACTTGCTCTTTTGAAACACCCAGCTTTAATAAAAACTATGTTGTGCCCCATGAAATTTATATTAACCCTCTCCAAGAACATCTCCCCCAATGATCTAACCACAATTTACTAGATCTCACTTCTTAAACATTCCGCTATTTTCCAACTCTCTCCCTTTGAAAGTAAGTTCCAAACACATGAGTATTTGGGGGACATACTCAAATCATAATGAAAGTAATATGAGAGAGACAATGGTAAAAATGAGACATAGAATGTCATTTCTTAGTAATTATAAAGATTCTAGATACTACAATAAAATGCTTTAGAGTATAGAAATTATTTTAGGTTGATATTTTATTTTAAAGACAATAGGGAATTAAATTAAATTTCTTTTTGAAGAATGAATGAATTTGAATGTGGCAAGACTAATGGACTAGGTATATTAAAATAAGGGAAAAGTTTGTGCAAAAACTCAATGAATGTTTAGCAAACCATGCCTAGGTATAAAAAGAGAATGTTGGGCTTTCTGATTATGCTATATCAAGCCAAAAGTTTACTGGCTAAAATCTGGTGGCCCTCAAAACCAGAGCAAATATTCATATAAAAGATGCAGTGGACATCAGTCTCAAGAGCTTCCTACTTAAAATATCTGCTTCCAAAGACTACATGATTCATAGTAATTCTCAGGAGTATTATATTTCTTTCAATTTCAATTTTTAGCTTTCTGTATACTTACCACACCATCTCATGGCCAAATCAATATTTTCTTGAACTTTTTCATATGTTAATCTATACACTATCCCAGATATGTTTGTTTCTAGATTGTCAGGGATCTCTCCTAGAGAATTCTGAGATGTGTGAGAGGTTTAACAAGCATAGAAAATTGCTTATTAAAAATAAGCCATATTGTAAGTGGGAGGTAAAAGGAGAAAAGAAGCAAAAGTCCTCATCTAAACTTATATGTGTTGATACTACACAAGGTTATTCCAATGATGTCTGGTTTGGGGTAGGAAAGCAACTTTTCTTATACATTATGACACAAAGTTCATCAAATATGGTTGTTACAGACTTTTGGAGAACACGTAAATTTTTCTTAGTAATTTCTACATTGAAAAACTACTGTTACCTTTAAACAAAACTATCCATTGCAATAAATCTGAAATAGTTCTTTAATATTGCAAAACAGAAAATTGATGGCATTATTCACCGAATGCTAATATTTTCCAATAACACCTCACACCACAATATATGTACCTTATATAGTTTAACACCTATAGGAGTTCTTAACACAATGGATAGATAATTAAAGTAAAGAGTGAAATGAGACTCAGAAACAACTTATTATAGTAAAAATTATTATTACGTTATTTCAAATACTAGTCCACCCTTTTGCTTTTTTTCCCAAAAGTTAATTTTTTAACCTTTATTATGATATTTCATTTTATTTAAATAACATAATAAATAGTACTTTGTTTTCATATATACTCTCTGATGCATCTCAAATATATTTGCATACCCCAAGACCTTAGCAGATTTGTATACACATTATTCACTAGAGAAGCAGTAGTTACTTCTGAAATCTATATTGCTTTTTTCAAATGAGGTCTTACAGTTTTTTAAAAATATCTGAAATAATTATAATGAACTTATTTCTAATTAGCATATAGTAAGTGCCTGATAAATATTTGTGAAAAAGAATGAAGAAATAATAAGAGCATTTATATAATCTGTACAATATGGTATGTGGTATTTCATGATTTTAGCTACAACTTATTGAATATTATAACAATCTTACTATGCGAGTAAGACATGAGTTTGATGAACCAATAATAAATAGAAATTGTATGCTGCATTGTTTCTAATTCACCAAACAATTTTTTCAAAAACAGACACTCTGATGTGTGGTTTTTGTCAACTATTATATTATGAATGAATGAAGCTCAGTAAATGAAAAATTGGAACTACATACTTGCTTAGGGTGCCTATCATTCATTGTTAAAAAACCTTTAGCCATATAAAATTTCAATACTGTATGTACCATTGTGATATAGTGGAATTTTGATAAAATGTACATTAATAATGCTGAAGTCTTTCATTGAGTCTTATATCAGTTTATGAAATAAACTTACTATATGTGATTTCCTCAATTCTAAGTGTCTTATGTTTTAAGAAACTATATGGACAATGCAAATTAAAGTTAACATACTAATATCAAGAGCAGAAGCACCACAGAAAAGATGAAAACAAAGAATTGCAAGATTCCACCATTATAGATGTAATTTTCTCAACATCTTTTCAATGAACCTAACCCACTATTGATACCAAAATTAATGAGCAAACTCTTCTCATGCTGATTGTGCATGATGCTATTATATAAAATGAAAACAAACAAATGTGTCAGAGATGCATTTTACAACATTAGTAAAAATACAATATATTGATCAGTATCTCACTGTGTTTTACCCCAGCAAATACCTTCTCAGTGTGCAAGATAAATGGGTAAAAATTTTAAAAATGAAGTAAAATTTATGTTAAAGAATAATAACTATTTTTTCATAAGGAAAATATTAATGTCTTTTTGAAACAACATGTCAATAAACTGTGCCCTGTCACATAAAGGAAAGCAACAATTCTGGTAATTTTCTTCATTTTATTTTTTGAATATGCCAAGTATTCTTTGGCAAACTTCCACATATATTGTTTTAATTTTACAGGTGTAAATTATATCTGGTTTTCTTTAAATTGCTACTTATTTAATATAAATTTGGTGAGAAATTATTTCTGCATGTGCTGAGAGTGAAATATAGTGAGGAATGGAAGTCATTTAAAGCTCTATAAATTGCAATCCCAGAATTGTGGGAGGAAACTGTATATAATCATGAGAAGCATATTGAGTACTATGAATTTGTTCCAGATATTTATTTTCCTTAGTATCCACTTTTCACATAAAGTAGTGCTTTTAAATGAAGTTGACTATTAAATATCATAGAAAAGGCCATCAGAGTAATCAGAAGAAGAAATTTAAAATAGAAACAATCAAATCATAAACATCTGGTTGAAAGAAGAACTGGCCAACTGTTGGATCTTAGCTTTTGACTTTACTGAATTTTCTCCTATCTTTTTTTATTATGATTAAGAGGAAGGTACTTCTATTAAAACCATGACCAGAACAATTTATAGCAATTTGTTTTTCTAAAACATGGATAAGATTGACTTGCTAACTCAGGATAGAATCTAATGAGTAAATCTTGTTATGGTAAGAAAAAAAAAGTATAACTACTCAACATGAATATTGGCCTTTTTAAGAAAAGAATATTAGGGTCAAAACCAATTTGGTAAGATAGTATTGAATATTTTATATCAAAGAAAATGCAAAAATATTTAAAATATTTTTGATTATTAGATGCATGTAAAAAAAAAAGTAGTGTCCAGGCCTGATGTCATACCTGTAATCCCAAATATCATAGAGGCTGAGGCAGAAGGATCACAACTTCAAGGCCAGCCTTGGTAACTAAGTGAGACCAGGTCTTAAAATAAAATATCAAAGAATTTTGTATATATATGAGTGATAAAGCACCCCGAGTTCAATCCCCAGTGCCATATAAAACAGTAGTTTCCAACATTTACACCCAAATCAGCAGCCTACACTCTATCTGCAACTATGTAAAGTTTTAAAAGGAAACTAAATTTAGCCATACCTACTACTAGTTGTCTGATTATATTGATCATAATCTTGAAATTTAAATAGAAGACCCTATACAATGTTTTAGGTATTCCCATTACTTTTTCTAATTGCATTGAGAGAGGGAGGAAAACCAATTTAACTTATGGGGCCACTTCTTTTTCTTCAGGCTGAATCAATCAAATATTAAAAGGATTTAGCATTTAATTGATTATCATTTACGGTATGTGTTCTGTGATTTCTTGCTTAATCTACATTGGACACTTTATTATTTCTGAGTATCAGCATCTGTACAGACCACCACACCCCACTCTATTTTTTAATAGTTACAAGTCCCTGTTTTCATGCTTCCTTGGTTAGTTATTCTCTTTAAAAAATAATTATGTGTTGAATTCTTTGTATACAGAAAATTTATGAAGGTTAAAAACCCGTAATCATTTTCACAAATTTGACCTTAAGATACTTTTCATCACAAAACTCACACCAGAAGTAAGAATGATTTCTTTCTCTAATTTATTAGCCTTTCTGACATCCAATATCAGGACATGAATGCTGCTCATGGAGGGGTGTTCTTACCATCAAGAACAATCAATACTACTTTTTTCTATCCCATTAAATTTTACAAAAAGTGCACATTTTACTGTGTTTCATATACAGAACTTGGCTTTCCATTATTTGTGTTTAGTGCATTTTTACTTTCTTTTTTCATCACTTTGTTTTTCCTGTATTTTCTAATATTCATTTTTTTGTGATGAGAAAAATAGATCACTAGAATCTTCTAACTTTTGCTACATTCAATCACTTGACTACTCACTAGCTAATATTTCTATTAAACCATCATTTCAAAGGTAGGACTGAGGTATGCTAACAAAACTATTTTCAAGGTCTACTGCAGAATCAGCATAACTTTCTTGAGCTTTGCAGTTAGAGCCACTGTTTCTGTCCACAAAGTCTGCTCCCTTTTTTAAAATGTTTTTCTTCTATATTGAGTAACTCTTTTTGAAATGAGGCATGGAAAATAGCTTTTTAGATTTTTATCATTTATGAAAATCTATTTTTATTTATCATTGATGGACAATCTGCTTCATTTTAGAATACCAGGTTGAATACTATTTTTTCCTTTAAATCTTGAGGTTATTCTGTATTTATCATCTATAATCCATCATTAAGGATAAATACTTGGGTTTTATTCTTGCTTTCTTGAAGCTGACCATGGTTTTTCATTTCAGGATATTTTCTTTGTTTTAAGCATAGCTACTTGAGAAAATCTGGAGATATATTTAGCATATTTAAATATTATTGATTATAGCATTCAATCAAAATGGAATATTTGCAGAACTAATTTTCTTTTCAGTATATACATCTAGAAAAATGGATAAAATATGGAAAATAATATATCTGTTTTTTCAGACACCAAAAACAGGCATAGCAGGTGAGGGAAACCATAATCAATAAGTGCAGACTGGTTAGGCGAACTATAACTTTATTTTAAAAATGGTTCTTAATAAGTGCAGTTTGACAAAATGCTGTTAAAACTTATGGGTAAAGGGGAAGTAAAAATAATCAAAGTATACCACTGTAAGAAATACTTGAGTTCTGCAACCTGAGAGCAAACTATGGGGGAAACTTCATGTTATGATAGGAAAGAATCCCCCACTTTCCCTTCACCCTCTCACCCACTTAACCTCACCAGAAACCACCAAGCTGCCCAGAATAAAAGGTTTCAAGTTCAATAGTCACACTCTTTCCAACTACAAAAGGCAGTTACAATTCAACTTAACAAAGAAGCTAATGTGCAAAGTTAAGGGGATCTGAGACATCATATAAAAAGTTAGGTTAAAGATAATTCTGTTTCTTTTTTTCTGTGTGTGTGTGTGTGTGTGTGTGTGTGTGTGTGTTTTGTTCCAAGGGTGTGGCTATTCCTTGGTCACCTGAACTCAGCAAAGAAACTGTTATTTTGATGAAGTGTTAGTGGGTGACCCTCATTAAAAACAGACAAATGTTAAAAAATTTTAAAAAGCCTAATTACAAATATATATATATATATATATATATATTGCTACTTTCTCCCTCCACATTTTGCTTTTTAAAGTATCTTTTTTAAAAAAAATATTCATTTTTAGTTTTAGGTTGACACAATATCTTTATTTTTTTTATTTTTACATGGTGCTGAGAAGCGAACCCAGTGTTTCATGCATGCTAGGCAAGCACGCTATTACTTGAGCCATATCCCCAGCCCTAAAGTATCTTTTTTTAACTTTTGATTTTTATTTTTAGTCCTGAAAAGTAGACAGTAAAACAGCTTCTGGAAGAATTTACAACCAACTGCATGAGGGTCTGGGAAGCTGAGAGACTGAAGCAGGGCTGGGAGGAGCAGACCAGAAGTCTGACTAAGGAGAAGACTTCCCTTAGTCATTGGAGGCCAATTATAACTAAAATGAGACAAAAATCAATAAGTGTTTGTAAACCAGAAAATGACACAGATTATCAAGTTAGTATCAGTTATAAAAAATTCATATAATCAAGAAAATAGAGAAATCATGAAGAGGATTAGAAAAATAATAGATGTAAATTTTATTTTTAGAAGCTTATTGGTGATACATTAAAAAATAAAGATGAATTTTATATTTTGATTTTAAATGGAAGGCAGAGAGATATGCAAGTCATATAGTACTTCACAAACCTTACTTCAGTTACAAAAGTATAATCAATTGATAACTTCTACTTATTTTACTCTCTATCTTCTTTGGCATTTCACCTGAGGTCACACTTGTAGAGTGTGACCAATAACTAAGCAAATAACTAACCAAGAAGATAGTCCCTGAAGTTACACTCTTTCTCAGAAAACCCCAATCAATTTCAGAGCAAAGTTGTGATACAACACCTATTCATTTCCTTCTTTGGGAAAAGGTCCCCTTTGCAAATCAAATAGAAGAGGAAATTGGCCGACCTCTATCAAAATATTACTAGAAATAAATATGAGTTATCTTCATTTAGAAGTAAAGTGAAATAAAATAACACCATTGTGCAGTATCTTTCAGGATTACCCTTGAAAAATAAAAAAATGAAAAAAACTCTTTCTAAAGAGCAGAATACTTGGCAGCACACTTCATCCTTAACTTCACGTGGAAAAAGTGGTTACCTCAGGTAAGAAGATACATAAGAAGGTACATAAAATAATAGGAAGAAATCAAGTCTTGGTCAAAGGTTTAGAAGGAACTTATGAAGACTATAAAATTTGGGGGGTACAGTAATAAGGATGGATCTCTGAGAGAGACAAAGCAGTGTAAATATCATGGGATTTCATGCTATCACATACCAAAGCACATACATCATGGACATTGTACAAGACAACCAACTTGACAACTGTACTTGGCTAGTTGTTTTTATCCAGCCTCTGATGCTGCACAGGATGAATGAAGACTGAGTACCATAGTGGTTTCCAGTCACCGTATTTTATCTATCAAATGCTTTTTCCAAATATCTAGCCAGCTAGGAGGAGAGATCTATCTCTAGGTTCTTGTTACAGCATCATTCTTTTCATCATTTTCTCATAATAAATTAACAAGTGGACGTCTTTTAACACAGAAATAATTTTAACCAGAAAAACCCAAACACTTTTTTTTAAAATTTTTGCTTTTACAGACAATAAATGCTAAGCAAGTACCACTAATTAAGTGTCAATACATCATGCCTAAAATTGAATCAGACCACATTTAACAAAAATAAAGATATTACTATTGGTCCATGACTGACCATGGTATCCACTGTATTATCATCTAAAAAAAGAAACAAAAGGCTGCTGGCCTGGTAGAACTCTGGAACAGGTGATGGTGTTGCTAACACTTCTAAAATTTCACATCATTATATCAGGTTGTGCTACCAAGAGACACACTATATAGATCCAGGAACCAGAGTGTCACAGTTTAAGAGTCTTAACTCACCATCACTCCTATTAATGCACTTGGCAATTATATTTTCTTATGCCATGCCTCTGCATCCTCCACTTTTAGAAATCTTAATCATTTAAGAGGACACTTTTCCAACAGGATGTCTAACAAAATTCCAACTAAAATTAAACTGCACCTGAGGACTCTAAATTCTATGCACTAAGAAAACAGAAAGCAAGAGGAGAAATTACAATCCTAGATAGGTCAATTCACTCTCCTCACCAGAAGGACATTGATTCCATGTTGCAATGCTAAGCAAGTACCACTAATAAAGTGCCAATACATCATGTGTAAAATTGAATCAGACCACACTTAACAAAAATAAAAAAAATTACTAATGGTCAATGACCATGGTATCCACTGTATCCAAATATAAAAGTCTATTGTATATTTATAGATAAAAATCAGATGATTCAATTTGAAAACAGATGATCCAATTCTCTACTTTTTAGTATTCACTTTCCATACAGGAATTGTAAAAGGATCAGTGCAGTAGTTGTGTCTTGAGAAAATTATAGTGAGGAGCCTCAAATGATTTGGGGATGAGTATAGAGACCAAAAGAAGTATGTTTAGTGGATCTAAATTGAACAACAGAAGAGACACAAGATGACTATTAATTTGACATTCAGTCTACACAGCTGTCAAAACTGTAGTTAATTGCACTGTTTTCCATTCTTATAAGTTTTCTTCAGGAATAGAGTCTCACCAGTACCATAAACTAAGTACAGAACTTAGACTGAAAAGTGAGATTTTGTGGTGTCACAATAGGGAACTATGCTTTATGGCACAATTAGGACTGAAGGATTCATTTCCCAGACAATTTCTGAAAGTGGTCTTTTCAAAGTATTTTCATTAGTAGAAGATAGTTTTTCTGGCTATTACCATTTAAGGCTTCCTAAACTCAAGACTGTTTGAGACTCATGTAAATCACACTCCATGTCTCAAGTAGGAAAAATATGAGAGTGCAAGACAGATCCATAATTTCACTTTGAGTAAGCAGAAGCCTCCTTTGAGATTAGAATGCAACCCCAGATTCTGTGTGCCCAAATGTGCTTCCTTCCCTTTATTTCCATTGTGCTGATCTGAAGCACACTAACTTATGGACTTCCAAGATGACTAGTCATGGTCTTAATCCACCTCCTGTGAATCCCTAATTAGAACTCAGATGCATCCTTCATCTACTTCCAGACTTTCTTTTTTCCAGAAGTTCTTTGAAATCTTTTTTTTTCACTGGAGATTACCTCCTCTTTTCAATGTGGATGTTTATCACATTTTATGCTTCTCTTTTACTGTTACTTTAATTCATTGTCGGTAAAATAGACTTGTATATTTGAAGATCCAGATCTCTAAGTAAAATAGTTAGTTTATGAGCTTATAATACACAATCAAAAATGTTCAATACATTTTTATATGAATTTAGATCCATGATTAAAATTGGAGGAAATAAATTAGGATTTATTAGGATGTAATTCTGCACTACAAAATTATCTTTTTTTTCACAAAGGATAAGAATTTTGGAAGATAACATGACACCAAGAAAAAACATGACTATTTTTAACATACATTTGTGCTTGAAAGAGAATAATAATGTCACCATAAATTGATGATATAAAACAAAAAGCTCTATAACCAAGTTCTGTTTATTTTTGACAAAAGATATTTGAAGCAAAAATACCAAATCCATGAATCTCCTCAAAATACTATACAGTGAATAGCACTTCTATGCAAATCATATAATTTTTATGATATTATGTAAATTTTCTAGACATAGATGTAGAGGTTAAATACACTAATATTATTTCTCAAGGCACATTTATTTTGAAGCACAGTTCCATAAATCTGCAAATACAATTAAATTTTACTTATTATACACAGATCAATACCTCAAAAATGACCAAATACCTGGATATATTTCCGCTGACAGATTTCTACTTCCTAGACAATAAGGTCAGCTTTAATATAATATATCTCCTACCTTTTCAGTGACACAGAATTTTTAAATTTTAAGTAAACTTCTCCGATAGGCTCAAAATTCACCATATAACTATGGTACTAATACAATTAGTGATGGATGTTACAAGAAAAATTCTTAGTTCTTTTAAGAGAGTTTTTTGAAATGAAATCCTATATCAACACATGATCCCTCAAACAAATCATGATAATTCACGCACAGCAATAAATTTGGAATAAAGAAGGTATAGACATTTATTAGCAACAAGACTTTGAAAACACATGCTTTGCACCTAAAAGACAGTTATTTTGCTTTGTAATTGCAGCACTTTTTATAGCTGTTTGAGGAGTTTTAGTTCTATGTTTTTGTTTTGTGATCTCACGTGCTTCACTTATTCAGATGTATTAATGTAATATATGCTTATATGAGATATATGCCTCTTTCTAATTATAGAATATTTTTTAGAAACTCTTGGTAATCATACAGTTTTTAAATTAGAGAGCAATTACCATGCAAGCTAGAAAATGCACAGTGGCTTAAAGAACTCCTCATTCCAGAGTCTAGCCTTAGAGTTTTCACATAGTTGATGATCAATAAATTTATATGGATCATAAAGTTGAGATCTGTTTAATATTAAAGTAAAGAAATAGAAAGCCAGAGAGGTGCTTCTTCACAGATGCCAAGCTGTCCTAGAGGGCAGTCTGTCTCTCTGATTGATGTAGTTATGTAAAATTCAAGTCCTGGTTTTCTTCCCAACAACTTTGGCTTTCCTGTGTCATCGTTTTCTTTGTGTTTCAGTGACCAGAGAATGAGATATGTTCACAATTATTTGTTCATGCTAAAGACAAAAAACATACAAACAAACAAGCAAGCAAGCAAGCAAAAAAAGAACTAAAAAACAACTGAGTTTGTGGAAACATCAGAAATTTTTGTACAGTGATCAGGGTAGGATGAGATTCCACTGACCTAAGTGTTCCTTTAAGAAAAATTAGATTCAGACATTTCCATTGTGACAAAAATGGGAAAGGGCATATATGTATGTATATAGTCTCATATATATGCACACATGAAACTAATACATAAAGAACGAATGAACACAAATATTCCTCCTCTAAACTTGAAAATTATATTCCTGTGTATTTTTAATCCAGGAATGGAAAATTACTAGTACGTCCATTTGATTTTCAAAAATATTCAGTGTGCTTCCAAACCCTTTTATCATGATCCTCTCATTTGTCATTTCCTTTTTTTAAAATTTTTATTGTTGGTTGTTCAAAACATTACATAGTTCTTGACATATCATATTTCACACTTTGATTCAAGTGGGTTATGAACTCCCATTTTTACCCCATATACAGATTGCAGAATCACATCGGTTACACATCCACTGCTTTACAGCATTTGTCATTTCCTAACTGAAAGAGTACAGGATCAGGAAATTTTTAATCTTTTGAGTTAAATTGGATCCAAAGACTTTATGAGAAATATAAGTAGTTTATGGCATTGTGATATTGCCCTCTATGAAATGAAGTTTTGAACATAGAATATCATTTCATTCTAAAAATTTAAAAAATTATAATTACTCAAATTATAGAATTCACATCAATAGTAGTTCTATTTTATTTTTTATTATTACAGAAGCAAGTTTATAAATAAAAATGCTAAATTACAGATGGAGATATGGCTCAGTGGTGGAGCACATGCCTAGCATGTGTGAGGTCCTGGGTTTTATCCTCAGCACCACATGAAAATAAAATAAAATAAAAGTTTATAAAATATCAAGTTAAACTCATGTCTTCTTTTATAATATGTATACAAATAAGTAATTTTTAAAATCTCTAGATGACATTCCATATGTAAGTTGTATCACTAGAACTCATTAAACTTAGAACAAACAGAAAACTAAAATTAATCATTATTACCTATTAAAAATGACTCATTTTAGGAGGATATAAATTAAAGAAGCAAACATTGTTAGAAGAAAATATCCTCAATGTACCATACAGAACACAGTGGTCTGGATTGAGTAAAACTGTTGGAGCTGAAGTCTCTCTTCTGCATCTACAAGAAACCTCAATTATGTTAAAATTTCCTCATTCCACAGCCTTTCCACGACCCAACTGCACACTACTTCTGAATGTAAGAATGCAGAGGCACTTATCCAGATGGATGAGGCAAAGGATGATGTTTTGCAGGTAATAGCCTAAAGAGTTGCACGTTTTAAGGAAAGACATCTTTAAGTTCTGTCTCTGCAGGCCTATAATATTATTTTCTAGAGAAATATGACAAAAATCTCCCTGGAAAACACAGAACTGAGGCTTTCCAAGTGTAACACATAAGCTGTCTCTTAATTTTACTTCTTCTTTGGTGGATAACAGCAATCCTGGGAGAGCTGGTCTCTAAACTTTTTTCTGGACATATTTGGAAAAGCATCTCAATTGGAATCATGTCCAAACAAAATTGCTATTACTCTGATCATAAGATCAAATTAGTCCAGTCCAATTAAACAATTTACAATACCTCCACTTTGGGGTGAGGGATTTCTAGCACCTCCCATGGTTACACCATGGCTCTGAGGGTCCTCTCTCTATCATGTGTGATAGGCTCCTCTTCCCTAGCTTTTTCTCACATGAAGCACCTGGTTTCTGGGTAGTGTTGTTTCTGCATGCCACCATTTCTAAACTGGCTTTTTTGTGATTCAGGCTCTGTGTAAAGTATTAAAATTAATCTGAAATTTCAAAAGAAGGAGAAAAGAAGAAGAAGAAGAAGAAGAAGAAGAAGAAGAAGAAGAAGAAGAAGAAGAAGAAGAAGAAGAAGAAGAAGAAGAAGGAGAAGAAGGAGAAGAAGAAGAAGAACTGAAGGCCACAGGCTGAGGAGATCACAGGAAGATTGAACATGGAGCTGAGTCAGAGCCCATGCTTAAAGGCAACCCTAAGGAACTTGTGATGAGCCCTCATATTCACTAATGAAGGTAGAGGGGAGGCCTGCACTTTCTCTGAGACAAACCATGTAATATTAGCTTAGTCTTGTCTGTACTATATATAAAGTTATATAAAGCATAAAAAATAAAATGGAGACTTGTAATGTAGAATCAAAAGAAAGTTCAATCATTTCAAGCAGGTCACTGAAATTCCAGTGTTGGAGTCAGAAGATACTGCTTTATCACAACCATTGTCAATGTGTGAAGAGTTAATAAAAGTATCATGAAAATGAAAAAAAAGATATTTTGAGAGAGATTTGGAGACTTGAATTAAATGCTAATAAAATAAAATAAAAACTGTAATGCCTACAGGTAATTTTCCACATGGTTGAATTTGGAATAGTTTGAAAGCTGCAGAAAAAAAAAATTATAAGAAATGCCAAATCATGAGGCCTTCAAAGCCATGTGCAAAAGAAATATAAAATAGGAGAAGGGCATAAATAGTTGAACAAGCCTATGTGTGATAAGGCAAGGCTCATTTGAGGAGGAGGAAGCCCCAGGCTTCATGTGCCTTGGAAAAGTTTATCCTCTAGGCAAGCCCCCAACCTGGCCCAGCCACTCCTCTGCTTTGCTGAATTGGGTTGATCCCTATTTCCTTGCATGGCATTGTCCATTGATCACCAAGTTCCCACCTGGAATTGTCTCCTCTATGTACACTTATTCCCTGGGAGTATTGTGGGGTGAGTTGTGGCAGAGGGGTTGGCTTGTGTCCCCCCAGCTTTGTGGAGTCTTCTTTTGTTTGGAGTCACAGAGATCTCTTTGGAGAGCTACAGAAGTACAGACACACACCCTGGTTTTCCTGTGGACTTGATGCACAACATTGAGAAGATGAATCCAATCTTTTTGTCAAAGTTTCCCTGATTTTTAATATAAAAGTGATTGCATCTCTAATTGTGAGCAGTAGAGTCAATTACCCTGATACCTGGACTTTAGCTCCAGTCAGTGAAACAAAAATATCTGGGGAGTACTCTCAAGCATTGGATTTATTAAGCTTGCAGGGAGGTTCCTAGATGTTATGACTAGTATAAGATAAATGATAATGGACCAAG
Source organism: Marmota flaviventris (assembly GCF_047511675.1). Classification (NCBI taxonomy): domain Eukaryota; kingdom Metazoa; phylum Chordata; class Mammalia; order Rodentia; family Sciuridae; genus Marmota; species Marmota flaviventris. Next base: position 390,512 of record NW_027288407.1, on the reverse strand, counting down.
GTCTTGAGTACATATCATACATTTGTATTCTGGCTTTTATATATTTATAGAGGCTTGAATAGGTTTTTTTTTTCCTTTGGTACTTGGGATTGAACTCAGGGGCACATAACCACTGAGTCATATCCCAAGTCCTACTTTGTATTTTTATTTATAGACAGTGTCTCACTGAGTTGCTTAGCACCTCAATTTTGCTGAGGTTGGCTTTGAACTCACAATCTTTCTGCCTTAGGCTCCTAATCTGCTGGAATGGCAGACATGTGCCACCTCACTTAGCTTGAATAGATCTTTAGTTTCTCTCCTATTTATTTATCTTTAAGATGGGGCTAATGCCACTTGCTTCCCAAGACTATAGTGAGAATTAAATGAAGTCATAAATAGTTAGCACTTAGTGCCTAGAGAATGCTCCATAAGCCAGGGGGATGACAGGCCTTTGTATTTTTGCTTTGTGGGCACCCAGCTTTAGCTCTTTTGGCAAAGCCTTGAAAAACTTAGCAAAACCCTGTTTAAAAAAATATAAAAATAGGACTGGTGATGGGGATGTTGCTCAATGGTGAATCATGCTGAATTTAAGTCACTGGTACCAAAAATGTCATTTAATTTAGGACATTGTAATTATTTTATTAGTATGTTCATTTGTGACCTCTACATATATGGGCATAACATCATTGACCCTCATTTCCCAGGGCCTGAATCATCTCTCTTATTATCTCTTCCATCAGTCTAAACTCAATTATTCTTCCTCTAATTTTTTTTTTCAGATCCACTTCTTTTTTAGCTCCATTTTTCTTTTACCTTTCTTATATGAGAGAAAACACTTGACAATTGACTTTCTGCATCTGATTTATTTCATTTAATTTGATGTTCTCCAGGTTCATTCTTTTCCCACAAATGATATAATTCCATTCTTGTTTATGGCTGAGTAGAATGAGTAAACTTGTGAAAATATGTGTAGATTCTATTTTCTGGGGATGTCACCTGCCAGCACACAGGACCTTCAATGTCCAAGCTCAGCCTGCCATTGTGTAAGCCAGGGAATGAAGATGCAGGAAGCAAAAGATCTCATGTGAACCATTTGAGGTCTTCCAATCTGTGGCTCTGACTGCTTGTACATTCACCAAACCTCCTGGTAACATCCAGAGTGTCTTTTATTGTCTGCATTGATGACTAACCTGTCTCAGTGGTCTGTTTTCAGTACCGTTTTGTTCTCAAGAGAAGAGAGTCAATATGAAGGTAAAATCTCCTGATTCTGCAGGTGTCAGATGTAAGATTTGGCTCTTTCCTCAATTCCTTCCTTTTTGTCCATTCATGAAACTGCCTTTATGCACTTTACATTTGTCCTCTCCTCATGTGGCACCTTTGTATTCATCCTGGCCCTGAGCTCTGTTTGGGGGCACGAAATATAGAGTCCCAGCAGACCTGGGCCCACTGGCCCCATGAAATTAATTATGTTATTTATTTATTTTTTTACTTTTCAAGGATTCATGATTCCCATGTTGTGAAGTGGGATTGACAGCTAGTAATGGTGACACATAATGATATCAGGAGCCATTGATGACCATGTACTGGACTATTGTTTTTGAGAATTTTATCCCTGACCTCTTCACTAGCAATAAGAACTCCATGAGTTGAAGCCATGTTTACACCCATCTTGCAGGTAAGGAATGCTCAGCTGTGTCGAGTTAACTTGCTTATGGTCACACAGCTAGCAAATGGTAGTTTCATTGTTGCTGTGGGAACAGAGGAAAAAAATGCACAGATGAGCATGGTAAAGTGTTGACACATAATGATCAGGTCATAGAGCAGGAAAATGAGGTACAGGTCCAATGGAAGGCCTGGCTTTAACCAATATACAGGCAGGGCCCCTGAGGAGATGAGAGCAGAGTCCAGAGTACAGGGTAGAAGGAGGCTTCACTCCTATCTTAAAGAGGTCAGAGAGTAACACCACAGGAGGCCTGGGCCTGCCTTGCAGGGATGGGGCCAAGTGGGTGGGTCCTAAATTTGACATGAAAAAATGCAGAATATGAGAAATTGGGCTTGGTGGAAAGCCCCAAGCTCCTTGCTGTTGTATGTGCATGTACATAGGCACATACATGGAGGGATGCCCAAAGACTTGATAACCTGTGTAAAATTCAAAGAAATGTTCATATTGGAGGAACAATTGAAAAGACAGAATTATCATTTAAATATATTTTAGTCTGTTTGGATTGCTCTAAGGGAGTACTAGTATCATATACCTTAAAAGCAAAAAAAAAAAAAAAATCATTTGTGGACTTCTGAAAGTTCAGATGTCCAAGATCAAGTTTCCAACAGGTTTATTGACTATTGAGAACCTGCTTTTTTATAGACATCACTAATTTGAAGGTTTGTGTCCCCTTGAGTACCTTGGTTGAACTCCTCTCCATTAAGATGATGGTATTAGAATGTGAGTCTTTGGGGAGGTGTTGAGGTCCTGAGGCTGAAGACTTCATCAGTGGAATTAATGCTCTAATGAACAGTGCAACAGGCTAGCTGGCTTCTTCCACCACATGATGACACAGCCAGAAGCTTCTACCTATTAGAAATGTCCTTTCCAAACATTGAATTGCCTTGTGCCTTGACCTTACACACTGTGAAAAATGAGTGTCTATGGCTTATAAACCACCCAGTCTACCATAAATTATTATAGCAGCTTGATGAGAGTAAGGAAGTACACCATCTCTGTCCTCACAGGATATATTGAGAAGTTTCTTTGCAACTTTCTTTTAATAAATGACAATAATCCTATTCCATGACTTAATAACCTGCAGGACTCCACCTTTGTCTGCCTAGGCTCATGATAAACTACCACAACATTAAAATACATACTCACACATGGTCTAGGACTGGTCATTTTTCCCCATGTGTGTATAGCCAAGCTTCTGAAACCTGGACCTGAAAGTAACTGTCAAGTTCTCTCTGTGTTCTTGGCATTAAACTTTCAAAGAATTCTTCAGTGTATATTAATAGTCATATCTATGTATTCACCAGGCTGCTCACACTAGATAAGAAGTGGCCCCTGATCTTGTAAACTCCAGTCTAATAGAGAAAGCATAAAACCCATGTTGTCCCTTGCTTGCTGACACTAAACATTGCATATGAATCCTGTGATCCTTTATTGCCAATTACTGATCAGTTAATGTTACATCACAGCAAGCATTGCTACTTTAGGTAAACATTTTGTTCACATTGGAGAAAAGATCCTGGGATTCATGCAAGCTTAAGAAATTAATTAGTCACAAAATAGTATGGTTCATGTTTGTGTTTTCAGACTCATACCTGTCTGTTGGGCTTGATTTTTGTCCTTTGATTTAATTCTATGTTTTGAACATGGTTTTTGTTTATGTGGCTCAAATATAAACCCATGTTAAAATATACTTAAGACTCACCTATATTCCATCCCCACTAATCTTTAAATATTGCCCTTTATGAACAACTGATTTAGTTGTTTCTAGTATATATTCTTACTTTTCCTTTTTTTGGTAGGAGGCAATAACAATAATAAGTTATTATGTAGATTTCTTTCTTACCCAAAAGTGAGTGCTCCTGTATATCCTTTCCGCCCCTTATTTTTCACTCAATGAAACAACCTGGAAAACACTCCACATATGCAAAAATTTTAACTTTCCATGGTATAGATAGATGAAAGTTGGAACTAAACAAATGATGGACATTTGGGCTATTTCTGAATTTCATTTCTTAACAATATTTCTTTATTGAATAGCTCTGGGAATCTATTTTATATTCTTGCAAATGTACATTCAATGTTCAGTCCTGCAAGAAATATTGCTTTATCAATGGCTATTTTTTATACTTTCAAATAATAAAGCCCAATTCACTGGAGGGTTGCAACATTTTTCTTTCTCCCAGCAGGTATACAAGTTCACGCTTTCTGTAGATGCCCTGTATACAGAGGCCACATTTTGGATATTCTGTGCACTATCACAACGTGCTTGTAATTTCTTTTTTTTTCTGAGAGAACCATTTCCTATTTCTGTTTTTTTTTTTCTTTTTACATATGATTGATACCATGTCATGGTTACAGAAGAAAATAGCAGTGTCCTACAATAAATAAACCCATGGCTTGGTGAGAGTTCAATGCTGAAAACAATAATTTCTTCCCAGTACAATGATCACCAAGGACAACATGCATGTTGGTAGTTTCTGTCTTCCAACAAATTGATCTATGTAATCTAAATCCTTATACCTATGGGCTGAGAGTTTTAAATATTGTTTATTTATTTTAATGTTCATGTATTAATAGTGATAACATCATTTATTTTTAGTTAGATTTTTATCTATTTATTGACTTTTAGAAAGACCTAAGGACATGAGCCTTAGAAAAAAAGACTTCCTGGAACACCCCAAATATTGAAAATAAATACTTAGAAAGTAATGCATTGGTACAATTGTTCAGCATACAGTAATAAATACAAGATCATGTTAGATCACATTGATGATGGCAGTAGAAGAGAATGAGAATCAATCATTCATGAACATGTAGAATACCCTCAAGGAACAAGGAATCACAGGCTCTGATGTGAGAATTGATGGTTGAACTATGCCAAGCAGGAACTTCTGGGGCTGAAGGTGATGTCATAGGGAACACTCAGTGGGCAGGTGGTACAAATGGAGAAGCACCCCCCAAAAAACCGGTGGAAGTAGATTATTAATTTTTATTTGACATCATCTCCAAAATTATGAGACAAAAAATTCTGTAACTATGAACCCCATAATTATCAGCATCCCTAGATGTATTAGGGCCAAGATACCAATGGTAAAGTTCTTGGGCTAGTTCTTGTGCTAGAAAAGGAATGTGAAGTTTCAGAAGAAAATTATGGTGTTAGCTGAAATCTCAAAACAAACTTCAGGGGAAATGTTTCTTTTACTAATAAAATAATATAGTTTGTTGAGCTTTTTCATTTTTTTTTCATATTCCATATTAATAGTATATATCATAGGAGAAAATGAAGCAGAAGCCTTTGTTTCAAATAGTGTCATCTTCATCAATCTCAGCCTATACTATTACCAGGGATATATGTGGATTCACCCAAAACACATTTTTTTCTCACTTCAGTTATCAAGTCCCTCTAATATCCTCCAGGTGCCATTCCAATATTATTACCAAATTATATCTGGATTATGTAATGGTAGTTGTGCTCCCACTGTACATAGGCTTTCTTATAGATTCAGAATTGCCATATATTATCAAAATAGTTCTTGATATAATCTCATCTTGAGGTTTTCTGGGGTAGTGTGTTACTTTGATTTCATCTTTCTGTTCTTGATTAAGCAGTAGGAACATATTGAAAACTCTACAATTTTCAGTGAATTGAAATGGAAGGATTGCACAAAAGTAATGAATTGCAACCTTCTCAAAAATGCATCTTAATGTAGTAGCTGTGCACATAGATGTATTTTTTAGTGCTGTCTTTTGACATTTATTACCAGAACTAATGCTTTTAATATATTATCTAAGATGACACAGAGAAGCATGCCCTCTAAGATGATATTTTTTTAAATTTGTATTTATAATCTTTTATTGACTTAAAGTGTTACCTTGATGCTAAATCTGATCATCTTGTATGACATATAAGGAGTCACATTACATATATTCTAGAGCTATTGTATATGAAAGAAGAACAAGTATCAAATATGGATGGGATTCTGAAATAAAAAGTCCTCAGTAGAAATGCTGGCCATTATGTTTTAATTATGCAGTTTCTCATATATGTGATTTAATAGATTTAAATATTTTCTTTTAATAATGGCTACATATGTTTTTGCTTCAAATTGTTTTCATAATGTTGAAATATTCTAGCAATATGTGTAGAAAACTATTTGGCAGTATTTTAGGCCTGTCTTTGAATCCCCAATGTAGCTATCCACCTTGCATATATGTTATTATCATGACCAGAAAAAATATCTTAAGTGACCAAAGTCCAGCTATTGAATATCAGTAGAAATATATTATTATTGTCTTCTCCTCAGTCATCTGGAATAAAGGTGGTAATTAAAGTCACAGTTCAGATAGACTCAAAGTCATTTCATTGTAAGTTTTTTAATTAAAGAACAAGAATTTGGCCCAAGGCTAAAAGATGAACTTCCATTAAAATCCCAATATTCATCTGCTTGAAGGAAGAAATATATTTCTTCAGTAAAAAAACACATATAAAATTGATACAGAAAATTTGATGTTAATCTGATGGAATATTTTCTATACAAGGCATGTGTGTTTTAAGTCAAGTGTCTGAAATAGTAGGTATGTATTTTAAATTGTTTCAAGCCACATATTAAAAAATACCAGGCATCAGGGCTAAGATTGTGGCTCAGTGGTAGAGTGCTTGCCTGGCACATGTGAGAAACTGTGTTCAATCCTCAACACCACATAAAAAATAAAATAATAAAATAAAGTGTAAACAAGTTTTGAAAAAAAATAGCATTCATCAGAAAACCATGTGGATGAGGCTAAATCATTCCATGACTCTTTAGACCTTTTAGATATAAAAGACATGACAGTAAGAAAAAACAAAATAGTGAAACATTTATGAACATAGTATACCATTTTAAAATCTGAGGTGATGTAGATATTTGGTTAAAACATCAAAGAGTTGATTTCTGTTTATTTTAATTTTTAACTGGAATCTACTATTTGTACTTTGATATGAGACCCATTATTGTAACTCAACATGTGTATATAGTGTGTAATTATCAGATCAGGGTAATTTTCATCTCATTAAAATTATTATTATTTGTTTGAAACCTGCAAATTTCTGGCTATTTTGATTTGTTTAAGACGTTATTGTAGAACATAATCACCTTATTGTGCTATGAATCCTAAGAGTTACTTTCTGGTCTTAACTGTTTTTGGCACTCCTTACACACAATCAGTCTCTTTCTCATTCTTATCATAAATCTGGGAAGCATTTCTGTTTCAGTTTCTGTGTAATCAACTCTTTAGCTTCAGCACATAAATACCACATGCAGTATTTGTGGGAAAATAAATGTCATTACTAGGAAAAATAAAATATTATTCTCAATTAATAATTCGGGAAATTGGCATAATTCTTTGCATTCACTCATTCAGTGTTTTGAACTTGTCTATAATAATAAATCTGGAAAAAGAATAAAAATATATAAATCAAATATCCATGTTTTCAAGATTTTTGGGTCACATTTGGTCAATGGGAGTAATTTTTGTGACATCTATTTTTATAAAAATGGCATATGCTAATTCTTATAAATTTATTTATAATAAGTGAATATATTGTATGTATGTTTTTGGATTGTAAGTTTAAGTAGATCCATGTTACCATGAAATAAATAACTTTAAAAATTTTATTAGAGTTGGCTCAGTGGCACAGGCTTGTCATTCCAGTGTATGTGGAGGCTAAGGCAAGAGTGTTGAGAGTTCAAAGCCAGGCTCATTAACTTAGTGAGGTACTGAGAAACAATTTAACCCTTTATCAAAATAATAAAAAAAAAAAAAAACAAGAAAGAAAAGGGGACCCAGACACAGTGGCACACACCTGTAATCCCAGTGGCTCAAGAGGCTGAGACAGAAGAATCAAGAGTTCATAGTCAGCCTCAACAAAGGTGATAAACTAAGAAAATTAGTGAGACTCTAAATAAAATACAAAATGAGGCTGGTGATGTTGCTCAGTGGTGGAGTATCCAAGAGTTCAATCCCAGAAGGGCCAAATCAAATAAATAAATAAAAGGTGCTAGGAATGAGGCTGGGCCTGTGGTTCAGTGGTAGCACAATTGAATTGCATGGCATGTGTGAGGCACTGGGTTTGATTCTCAGAACCACATATAAATAAACAAAATAAAGATATGCCAACAAAGAAAAAAATATTTTAAAAACTGGCAATGTATTTCAGTGGGTAACCACCCAAATGCACTCACCCTGTACCCCTTCTCTATCTGGGATGACCACCCTAACACATATGAAAGAACAATATCTCAGCCTGGCCACCTATCCAGCATTTCTCCTTTAGCAGCCCATGAGGACCCATTCCTCACTTGATGCCCATTCTTTCATGCCACGTTTGATTATGCACTGGGCCTGCACTAAGCATCCGGAGCACAACTGGTTGTTAAGGTCCAGGTTCAGGTATCACTAATTCATTTCACTGGGACCTTATATTTTATAAAATGGGTTTCTAATAATTCAAAATGACAGGTTTAGGGCTGAAAGTACAGTTCAGTAGTAAAACGAGTGTTTCACATGTGCCTGGCTCTGGGTTCCTCTGCCACGCGACCAGCGTAAGCTTCATGAAAGAGGATTCGGTGCATAAGAAATTGCTAGTGAGTTTTAAATTAAAGAGACTCTCATTACCTTTAGCACAGCTCCAAGATGGCTTCTCCTAGTTCCCACCTCCAGCCACCTAATGTGGTGGTGAGGTTTACAGAAGAGACTAGTGAGAGAGGGAGAGCATGCCAGGGAGTGAGCTTTTATTGGGGAACAAAAAATTCAAAGGAAAATCCTATCCAATGAAGGATAAGGGGGCAGCATCCCAGTTTCAGGGCCAGCAATTGGGTCTTCAGGTCAGTTGCCAGGCACGGCTCAGCATGGACAAGCCCTTGGACCTGGGAAAGGGTGGGGAAGGCTTTTTAACACAGGCTGTGTTTAAGCGCCTCTCACCCAGCCAGGGAGGTAACTCAAATCACATGTAAGGATGGCCTCCTACAGGATCCAACTCCAGCTTGTAAAAAAAAAAAAATAAAGCCAGGCAGGCCTGGTGGCACATGCCTATAATCCCAGTGACAATAGAGGCTGAGGCAGGAGGCTCACAAGTCTAAGGACAGCTTCAGCAATGTAGTGAGGCCCTAAAAATCTTAGAAAGACACTATCTCTAAAATATAAAAAGGGTTGGGGATGGTTTTTCAGTGCTTAAGCAATCCTAGATTCAGTCCCCACAAGCAAAAACAAAATCAAGCCCAAACTAAAAGTGAAAACAAACTGTATTTCCCAATATCCTTTGCAGGTAGGGTATCTATGATTCTGTGCTGGCCAATGAGGTATCAGTGGAAACCACTGGACCTCTAGCTCTTTGTTTCTTTCTTCTTTCCTTTCCCCTGATTGCTGTATTGAATGGATAGCAGAATGAAAAACAGGAAGGGTCCTGGGGCATGATGGAATAGCTGGTTAGCCATAGCAGCCCAGACTACCAACCACTGTTTTTTTTTTTTTTTTCTGATTTTCAAGTAAAAGGAAATCTTTTTCAGTATTTTATGGGTATATTTTTCTAATAGTGGAAAGACAGATGCATTGATGTTTCTTCTTTTTTTGCTTTCTGTTCATTGTCCTCAGATACAGGAATAATGTAGGCCAAGAAAACCAGCCATCTTTGTCACCAATTATTATTCAGGTTTCTGGAGATGGAAATAAAGTACAACACAAAAGCTCGACTTTACCTAATCTGAGCCCTTGGGGCAGAGTTAGGCCTGAGTCATCTCCAGGATCCTTCACCTGCCCCAGAATGTTCTCAGAAAGTGAGTATCTTTTCTTTTGATGCCAACACTCAAGTCCAAAATCTCAGTGCTCCCATGGCTCTCCTGAGAACTGTTCCACAACAGACTAACACTCGTCCCAATCTCAATTCCTGCACTGATGGGCCATTGGGAAAGTGATTTTAAGCAAGCCTTACTGTTCCCATTTTTGAAGCGGGTCTTCTCCAAAAAAGACTTGAATCTAAATGAACATAGAAGGAAGAAGCCAGGGTCCAAGGACTGAAGATGAACACTGCCTCTAGAGAAACCTAGGATTTGAAAAAAAAAAAATTCCAATTAAAGTGAGGTGCAGGTAAAGTATAGACCTTGACATAAAACAATAGCCTGACAGCAAATTATCAGGTGTGGGCATGGACATATGTGTGAGAGACTGACTTTTCACAGCCTCCACTATAGGTGAAAAATGAGTCAAAAGTACAGTTCTGGTGCCATCTAGTGTCTAATTAGGACTTAGCACTTCTAACAACTGGAAAGTACCCACATTAAGCAGAGCAGTAAGTAGAAGTAGGGATGAGACAGGAATACTTGAAACCTCAAAGAGGGGTGGGGTGATGCAACTGGAGAAGCAAGCAAGGAAGGGATCCTTAAGGAGGCTTTTATCTCACAGGTAGGAAAGGATTGGGGCAGCTAAATCACATGGAGAAGGGTATGTTTTAGAATAATTGAGAAGTTAAAACATTGCCATGGATGGTAACATTAGATCAGATGCCTAAAGGGGGTCAGTACTTCATGTCTCTTTAGTGCCTGAATTCTTGGGTAAGTCCAGGGGAATTGTAGCCCCCACAAAAATGAGAGCAGAGATTCCTTGCTGTTTTGTTCATGTCTGTGTCCTCTCTGCCTAGGACAGAGCCTGGTACTATAGTTTTTTTTTTATTTTTTTTATTGCAAGGAGTTATGTTTCCATATACAAAATTAAATGAAGTCTGTGGTCATCTATTATGCATGAGGCATTGGGTTCAAGCTTCACCATAACATAAAAATAAAATAAATATGTTGTGTCCACCTACAACTAAAAAATAAATGTTTAAAAAATACTAAATGATAATACTGTCAAAATAGATCCCCTACCCCATCCATTGCAAACTGCCTTTTAGAGAATCATGAAGATGGAACTTCGCCTTACACCAGCCTGAGAGGCAGACGTCACTTTGTGTCCTACTTTACAGACGTAGGGAGTGTCCCAAAGTAGCACCTGGAAAGAGTCAAGGCCTCTTCCCTCATCAATGCTTTTTTTATTGACCAGACGCTATGAAACCCCTGTCTGTGAGTGAGTGAGTGAAGGGGAATGTGTGATCCAGATCAGGCTCCAGCAAGTTACGGCTGCATCACAGGCTTACCCTCTCTGGACTTCAGGGTCTCAATATGTAAACAGCAGGCACCAAGAGAAGTCTCTGTGAACACATTGGAAAAAATTATTGTTCCCCCAAAACAAAGTGTCTCAGGCGATATCCCAAGGACAACTTCCAGAAACCCAATGGGAACCAACCAACCTGAAAATATAGAAAGTGCACAGCATCCAATGAGAAAGAGGAAGGTAGAAAGGCTGTGCCATGGCATCTTCAGCCTCCCTCTATTGCCTCAGTGGGTAAGAGGGGAAACTGAGGCCCCCAATGGAGAAGACCCTGAGGTCAAATTACTATCTGAGAGCCCAAAGACCCTGCTTCCCCTCTGGGTCCACAGTGACTCCTGACAGAATTACTGGATGCCTCTCCTGACTCCCTTTACCTCCTGTGGATGCACCCACCATGCCCTCTGTTCCTGCATCACTGTGCCTCCTGGTTCCTAGGATGTGTTCAACTAAGGGGTCCTGGGTGGGGTGCTGCCTCCCACGTGCTTCCCCTGTCTTCTCCCCGCCCACTGTTCTTACTGAGTTGGGCTCCACTCACTCAGCCTGACTCTGCCTCACCAGCTCTGCCCACTAGGTCCTCTCCACTTTTTTTTCATAGGCTCCACCCAGCATCTGGTATCTTACCTGCACTGTTCTGCAGAGCCACGCCCACTCCACCCATTTGATCCTCTGCATTCTGTCCACGTGACTCATCCTCCGATGACATATTTAACAGTTTGGGATTGCAGGTTTTTCCCTCTAGCTCTGGAACGTTTGCAGTCTGGGTTGGCCCAATTCCACCAGCATCCACTAGCATACCAAATGGCTCTGCTCTTCTTCATTAGGCATGGTTTTCCATCAAGATCACTCCTACACCAGCCTCCCTGTCACCTAGCCTCTCCATTGCTCCTTGAAAACTCCACCTGAAATGAATGAAAGAGATCTTGCAGAGATGCCCATGGTTGTGACACCACTGAGTCTAAGGGACAATTACCTTTGGGCTCTGGTCACGTTTGAACCCCACATCTTCAATGGTTCACCTTGAACCACTCTGCTAACCACAGAGTATCTCCATTTACAAAATTCCAGATGATGACAATACTTTATTTGCATAAATATGAGCATGTTTTCAGCACTATCTTTGTATTATGGATGCAGAAGAGGCACTGTCAAGCAACTAGCAGCGGTCCCTGCCCTATTTGTGAAAGAGCCCAGCCAGATTTAAAAAGCATGTTTTCAATGGACATGGCCTTCTGCTTTTTTTAAGCTCTGTGGCCTTCAGCACCTTCTCTTACCCTTTCAGCACAGGATGGGCACAATTACATGGCAAACAAGAGTCATCTGTGATCTCTTTTCCAGCCAGCCTGGGGCATCTCAGAATGAGGAAGCATAGGTATCTGGTCATGGCCATCTTTCTCAGGGTTCAGTCTCAGAAGAGAAAGCCTCTTTATAATGACTTCTGTATAACTATGGTTTATTCTGACAGCCTGACCCAATGCTGTAGAGACAGGGCAGTGGTTGGGGACTTGGGCTTCAAGCTGCAGAAACTGAACTAGGTGATTTAATTTTAAAAGAAAATGACACTGGGGAGGTCAAGGAATCTGATAGCAAAGTTCAATAAAACCAGGATGTGGGTTTTGCCAGGTGATTTCAGTGGCCAAAACCCCTTTATAGTTCTCGCTGAACCCCATTGTTATATGAGCACACTGGAAGCCTTTCTGCAGGAGTCACAAGACAACTGGCCAAGGAGAGCCATTGTTCCTGAGGCAGTGTCCCCCTCAGAGTTTTAATACCCTTGGTTGTTGGCCAGAAGTGACTGGAAGTTTCTTGTCCCTGCCCAAAGCCCATGGGCACTTTTCAAGCCATGTCCTGGGGAGCTGAACTGGGCCAGGGAGGCACAAAGGGGATGGGGGTGGTCATTACCTGATGGCTCGGAGGGTGGCCTTGAGAGTGGGGATCATGTCTCGATGAGGAAGTCATTTCCGTAGCCCCTGTATTCTGCCATGGGATAGCCTGTCCCAGCATCTGGGAGGGAGACACAGGTGTCAATGGCAGGCCTCAACATGTGGGGAAGCTCTGAGACTCTCCCTGGAGTAGGAGCTTCCAGGCCTCAGGCTTTGTCTCCACTTTGTGGGGCCGCACTGTGGCCTCCAGCTGCCACAGCACCCACCCTTCCTTGCACCCCCTTTCTTGTCCAGAAGTTTGAGTTAGAGGCCCGAGGGCTGGGGAGGGCATGTGAAGTGGGCAAAGTATGTCCCACAGGACCCAAGAGGTCCCATGAGACAGCAATGGACACCTTTGAGGGCCTCAAAGTCTGATAGATCTGAAGTGGGATTCTTTCTCTGTCGGACTGTCCTGGTGACCTTGGGAAGTCACTATCTGTGCCATTCACACTTCACAGGTCTCAGAGAGTACCCAGCAATATGGTGAGAGTGAAGGACCCAGTGGCCTCAGACACTGAAGTCACTGCTTTCCTGCTGGCCCTCCCTCTTCATGAGTAGAAGATGCATACAAGGCCATTGTTCCTATGGCTCCTCAACACAGGGGGGGCTTTTCTGACCCCTCTTCCTCCCCCCAGACCTGGGTACTGAGGCGTCCATCTGCAGATGGCTGTGCAACTGGTCTCTGCCTTCAAATTGACCTGCAAAGCTGTTTGCCCTTCAGGGCCACCTCAGAAACCATGGCAACCTGCCCCCAGCTCCCTGGAGACAGCCAGGAAAGCAGCTAACTCAGGAGCTTCCTGTCCTATGAGCCCTGATGCATGAATGAGATGAGGGAGAAGGAGGGAAGGGAGAGGCACTTTGGGGACTCAAGAGTTCTTCAAAGGAGAGGAGGGGAGGTGGGGAGGAGGTGTGCTCAGGAGAGCAGAAGTCGGGGAGACAGGCAGAGGACAGGAGGACAGGAGGCCCTTACCTTGGGAGCTCTGCCAGAAAGTGTAGGCTTTCATGCGGAAGGCGGTGCGGAAGCACTCTTTATTGTTTAAGCCAGCAGGCTTTGGCTCTTTAGAAGGACTTTCTTCTATGGCATCTACATTCAGAGGGGTAAATAGCTTTCCTTTAGTATTGCTACCACGGGTATTAGAAAGGCGAACCCGATCCAAGAGACCCAGCTTTTGGCTACAAAATAAGCAAAAGTGAACAATTTTCCTCCTTAAGTTCAGGCTCTTGTAACTTCCCATCCCTCCATAAAGACTCAATGTCCTCCTCCAAGGCTGATGGGGAGTAGTGCCCAGTATAGGACAGGTTGGGGCTCACATGCTGGGCACCAGTTGGGAGAGCTCCTCAACTCTCTGGACCCAGCTTCCTCCTATGTTAAAGTGGGGTGCACATAAGATACAGTAAGAGCGTCCACCCCTCTAGGGTTTCCCTTTCTGTAGTTTCAGCTATCTGATGTCTACCACTATCTGAAAATGTTACTAGAGTGCAATGAAGGATTAAGATATTTTGAGAGAATGCATGCACATTGCATAACTTTCATTTTATCCTATTATTATAAATATTTATTATCTGTTATTGCTGTTCATCTCTTACTGTGTCTAATTTGTAAATTCAATTTTATCCTAGGTGTGGGTGTATATGTAAAAAACAAAAAACACCCAGTGTATGTCAGGCTCTGCACCACCTTGTTTCAGGATCCATAGGGATCTTGGATGCATCCCATGTGGATGAGAGGGGCTACTGGGAGGTTCCTGTCTCATAGTTCATGCTGAAAAGATTCGTTGCTTCTTCATGTCTCTCCCTTCTGTATCAATGACTTTCTGTCTTTCCTTTTTTACCACATTGTGGTGCAAAATATGACTTACACAGGCAGATCCTTATCAAATGCCCCTTGAATAGAACTAAATAACATAAAGCCATAAAGTGGCACCTTTAACCTGCTATCCACAGACAGAATCTAGGGGGTCCAGGAACTTGGGTGGAAAATGATACCTTTAAGATTCTAGCCTTTAACTAAAATTTATCATCTCTTTCAATTAACAAATACAGGTAACAAACTCCACCAATATCCCCAATGCCTATAACTGCCCACAAAAGAAATTATAGATAATTTTATGTCCTATTAGTTCAAGGTATTGTTTATGCTCATGGCAGCTTCAAGGTTATCATAGTATTCAACCTGCCACTAGGTCTTGTCCTTTAGTACAACACAATGAAGCATGTATTTGACAGCTCAAATTTTTAAGTATTTAACTCTATTTAATACTTAACAACCAGTTTCTTTTATAACTGCATATTATATTTTATTTATGGATTCAAATAAGTATTCTCAGAAAGAATCCGTGAGTTTTGCCAGACTGCCACAAAAGTTCTTGGCACAAAAAGTAGTTGATAACAAATATACAGTTGTCCTGGTACAAAATATCAGCTCCTGGTACAAAATAACACCTCCACTTGAGGCCAGGTCTATCCTTCCCATCTGGCTGACATTGGCCAAGCCATGCTGTTCCTGACCCTCAGGAGCCTCATCTGTAAAATAAAGGTAAGCATTCCCTGTTCCATTGGGTTGCAATGAGACGATGTTGGTCAAATATTTGACAAAGAACTTGATACATGGTAGGTGCTCTTTAAATATGAATTTCTTGTGGTGCACGACTGTAATCCCAGCAGCTTGGGATGCTGAGGTAGGAGGGTCATGTGTTCAAAGCCAGCCTCAGCAAAAGCAAGGTACTAAGCAACTCAGTGAGACCCTGTCTATAAATAAAATACAAAATAATGCTGGGGATATGGCTCAGTGGTCGAGTGCCCCTGAGTTCAATCCCCAATATATCCCTCCCCAAAAATAAATAGATATGAATTTCTTCCCTCTATTTCCCACCCTCTGTGCTGTTGCACTAGTTGGCATAAGAAATAGTGATTTCTGTGTGAAGATATCTGGAGAGTCATATTGCATATTTTCCCACATAAATAGGCTCCAGTCATTGGCTTCCTCTCCAGTACTCTACATGGGGCTTAGCACAAAATAGGGTCTCATGAGAGGGTGAATGTGTATGGGGGTTCCATCAGTTCCCTGTGGGCCTGGGACCACTCTGTGTTCTGAGAAGCCAGTGTCACTGCCACAGCTGTGGGCTTCTGCCTTTGCAGCCTAGGGTTGTGTGGAGGGAGGTCCTAGGGTGGGGCTGTGGGGCTCAGGTGGGAATCCCAACCCTGCTAAGAACTCCTGCACTCCCTGAGCACCAGGTCCTCATCTGGTACAGGGGCCTACAACTGCTTCATAGAGGCTTGGGGACTGTTACACATGATGTTATCTGTGACACATCTTGCCTGCAGCCTGGTAAATAGAAGTCACTAAGAAATATTGTATAAATAAGTAAATAAACAGATGACTATGAGAATAAGCAATGGGCACCCCTTATTTCTTGCTCCCTCTGGGGCTATTCTATCTCATCCTGCACTGTTCACAGCAGTTTGGTTGAAGGACCCCATGAATAACCAGCCCAGGGTACATTTAGATAAACTCCAATATTCA
Source organism: Marmota flaviventris (assembly GCF_047511675.1). Taxonomy (NCBI): domain Eukaryota; kingdom Metazoa; phylum Chordata; class Mammalia; order Rodentia; family Sciuridae; genus Marmota; species Marmota flaviventris. Next base: position 374,188 of record NW_027288407.1, on the reverse strand, counting down.
ACCAGCTCCATCTTCCCTAAGCTGAAGTCAAAATTTTTGGAGCTGCCTTCCTGACCAATATTTGGTGAATAGCAAATAGGCAGAGAAGATGTCAATGGTGGATAAGGCAGGAAGTTAACTGAGCACATAGAGAAGGCAAACCTGCCCACCAAGGAAGAAGAGGCTTTGGCATTTACTTTTCAGGCCATCTTCCCTCTTGGCCCCTGCCTACCTGCCCTGCTACACCTCCAAGTGGCTCCATCTTTCTATCTTCACCAAGCCCTTTGTCCTTCCCAAAGGGTCCTCCCACACAAACAAGTCCACCTGTCTGCAGTGCCCTTTTTCACCTCCTCAGACAACCTCATTCCTATGTGCAAACCTATGTACAAGTGTCCCCCCTTGGAAATTAGATACTCCTCATCTGCTCCAAAGTCATGTTGTATTTCTCTCTGTCATATATTAACACACTGTGTGGATAAACCATTTCCACATCTGCTAGGCAGAGCCTCTGCCTAGTTATTTTGGGCCTAGCACACTCCCCTGCCCAGTACATCTGGATGCTCAGCATGGTACCTCAGGTCATGGGCTTTGGGAAGAGACATCCTGGTGAACCATGTGACCCAGGACACATAACTTGTGCTCTTTGGTCTCCAGCTTCCTCACAAGCAGAATAAAGACAGTGAGCCTGTACTTCGCACAGCTGAAGAAGAGTTAAATGCAGTAATGCTTGTAAAGTACTTTGCCCACTGTCTGGGATGCAGGAAGCATTTAATAAATGCTGGCTATCATCATTATCTTGGTAAATAATCCTCTTCTCACAGAAGCAGTGGAAAGCTTACCACATTTGTGAAAATAGTGGATACAATTTCCTGGGCCACAAAAAAAAAAAAAAAAAAAAAAAAAAAAAAAGGTTTGTGTGGTGTTTTTAAATTTTATTTTATTCTTTTACATGAACTGAGATGAGCTTTGGGGATTTATATATTATTTTCCAGTGCTTCTTAATGCTAATCTCAAAACATTCAACATTCAAAAAGAACACATTCCAAGACCGCACTAGATCTTGGAATGTGTTCTTTTTTCCATATTTTTTGCTGGTGTGTTATGGTTGTACATATTGGTGGGATTTATTATTACACATTCATACATATGCACACAATATAATAACATAATTTGGCCAATATTATTCCCCAGTATTTATCCTTCCCTTCTTTCCTCCTTCCCCCTGGTAACTTTTCTCTGTTCTACTCGTCTCCCTTTGATTTTGATGAGATTTCCTCCTACTGCTCTTTTCTTTTTCCTCTTGAACTTCCATATACGAAAGAAAACATATGGCCCTTGACCTTCTATGTTTGGCTTATTTTGCTTAACTTATGTTCCCCAGTGCTATTTATTTTCCTATAAATGTCATAATTTCATTCTTCTTTATGGCTGAATAAGATTTCATTGTGTCTATACACCACATTTTCTTTATCTGTTCATTACTGATGAACACCTAGGCTAGTTCCATAGTTTGAGTATTGTGTATTGTCTTGCTATAAACATGTGCGTGCATGTATCACTGTGGTGAGATGACTTTAAGTCTTTAAGATTAATAGTGAGGAGTGATATAGCTGGTCATATGGTGGTTCCCTGCCTACCCTTTTGAGGATCCTGGATTCTGATTTCCATAATGGCTGTACTAATTTACAGTCCCATCAACAGTGTAAAAGTGTTCCTTTTTCTTCACATCCTCTCCAGAATTTATTATTTTTTGTACTATTGATGGCTGCCATTCTGACTAGAGTGAGATGAATTCTCAGAGTAGTTTTGATTTGCATTTCCCTGATTGCCAATGATGTTGAACATTTTTAAAATATTTTAGCAATTTCCACTTTTTATGAAAAGTATCTATTTAGTTCATTTGCCTATTTATTAATTGAGTTATTTGATTTTTGGCATTAAGTTTTTGGGTTCTTTATACATTCTGAATATTACTCCTCTGTCAGAAGAGTAGCTAACAAAGATTTCATTCCATTCTGTAGGTTCTCTCTTCATATTCCCAATTGTTTATTTTGCTGTGCAGAAGCTTTTTAATTTGAGGCTATCCCATTTATTACTCAAAGCATTATTTCCTGAGCTTTAGGGGTCCTATTGAGGAAGTCGTTGCTTGTGCCTACATGCTGGAGTGTTGACCCTATGTTTTCTTCTAGGAGTTGCATTGTTTCTGGTCCAATTCCTTGATCCATTTTAAGTGGATTTTGTGCAGTGTAAGAGATGAGGGTCTGGTCTTATTCTTCTATATATGGATAATCAGTTTTGGGAATGTGATCTTTATGTCTATATAGAAAAGACTCCAAAGGCAGTGTGAACTTATGCATGATTGAAGACCTCATTGGTCTGGAGGGAATGAAAATCAAGAATATGCTGGAGGGAGTCTTGAGACCTGGATCATATAACCTCTGCTGCTCATGCGCTGTGTGATATAAGGTGAGCCTGTCTCCTCGAGGGTTCTCAGTTTGTATAAATCTATCTAGATGAGTAGTCTGGTTTTCTTCCCACTCTGCCTCTGTGAGTCATGAGCTGCTGCAGTTTCTCTAGAAAATGTCCTCTGACCTTGTCATCAAAATTCATCTAGCCCTCTTCTACAGTCCACCCCCAATGACCTCTACAGTCCAAGCTAGGTGCAGGCAAGAAACTCTCCATTCACTATACATACACATTCATGGAAAGCCTGACATATATTTCTGCAGGGAAATTGATGGTTCTGACTGCAATGGTTTCTTCCAAACAGGATGATGTATGGGGAGAGCACCATGCAGATCACTCAAGGGTCAAAGTTGTCCAATCACAGGTTCTCAAAGGCCAGTGTTCTCAAATGGTTCCCTGCAAGCAGTCCAAGTTCCTGTCACCTCCTCTGCCCAAATTCTGTCAGTTCTAGGAGCACAGCATTGGCTTAAGATACAAGAATATATTTCATGCTTGTATAACTATGTCAAAATGGATTCTACTCTCATACATAGCTAAAAGGAACAGTAAAATACAATTTTTTAAAAAGTCTACTGTGAGACCTTGTAAGTGGTTTTCCAACAAATAATAATGTGTGTGTAATTATTTATATTTATAAATACATAATCAGTTTGCAGTGGTATTTACAAGATGGCCTTTCTTTACCATCTGTAGCAGGGTCCACGGTTTCCCTGTCATTGGGGCCTCTTCTGAGAGGGAGAAGGAGGAGGGTTAGAGAAATGCTTAGAACCCAGAGGCTCCTGCAGTCTCTGCAACAGCCTGCAGTGAGGACTGTTTGCTGGGAAGCATCTGCAGGTGTGGGAACCATGCATTATGGTCTTGATTCATTTTCTGAAGTTCCATGTGTGAGGCCAAGAAGCAAATGAAACTCCATGTAATGGAAATAACTTCTTAATATTCAGAACTGCCAGACTTTGGATTTTAGTCTTGCCACACATTCACTGTGTAAACCAGGGGGAATGATTCAACCTCTCTGAACCCCACTCCCCTCATCCACCAGGGAGGATATCAAAGCTTATTTTACACTGGGGTTTTATGAACCAAAGGAGGCAACACAGAGAGAATTCCTGGCACAAAATCTGGCCCAGAGGATAGTAAGTGGCTGCTGCTATGATTCCCATTAAGTTTCTCTGATTATGTCTGCATGAAAATGGAGGAGAAATGCCATCATCAGCAAAAGTGACCCCAGAGACTCTATGTTGTGACAAGCATGGCTACACAGGGGCCACCCACCATACCAAAGCATACTGGGAGAACTGGACCCTGTACCCTGACCCAGTGGTGGGGAGAAGGGAATATATAATCAGAAATTCACCTGGTGGCTGACTCCAGCTGTTCTTTCCTGTAAGGAGAAGAGGGAGAAAAGACAAACAAAGCGTGAATTACATGGAACACGCCCCCCCCCGCCCCCCGCCAAAGTTTGCTCCACAGATTCCCTTTGAAGGTGCTGGAGCAGAGTGTTGCTCTGGGACAAGATGAAATATGTGGAGGGGAAGCCATGAGGGAGGAAGTCCCAGCTGGACCCCAGGCCCCTGCTGCTGTGTGCTGTTAGGTTCTTCTCAGCCACTCCTATATGCCCTTTCTCATCCAGAAAATAGCTGCTGAACACCCTCTCTGCCCCTGTCTGTAGTGGATCTCAGTGAATTTGTTCAAGAGGAGACAGATCAGGCTGCAGCAGCCACACACCCCACTGTCTTTCACCCCCATCATCATTATAATCAACACTGGCATCTTTCATGCCTTCTTGGGCATCTTTCATGCCTTCTGCTCGGTCATCAGATACTACTGTAGGTGCTTTTATAGGTCAGCTCATTTCATCCTCATTACAACCCTATAAGGTAAGTACTAGGATCAGTCATTTTCCTGATGAGGTGCAGAGAAGTAAAAAAAAAAAATATTTCTCAAGGTCACAATTAGGAAGCTGCAAGGTCAGGATCCCAAGTTGGGCCATCTGGCTTCAGAGTCCACGCTGTCCAGAGGGGCACTGCAGGTGCTGAGCCTTTGCCCAACCTCAGCATTTTAAAATATTCAATTACTCATTTCACAGGTGGCTGATATATGAAAACAATACATCACAACCAGAACACTCACATCATTTATCCAATGCACTCCATTCTTAATACATAGAAGGTGAAATGTCAAATTGGTAGCCAGAAGTTGAGTTGTTAATCTCAGAATCAGACCATAGGTAAATAGAAGGTGATGTCCTCCAAGTTACAGTGAGTCCTAAGGAAACATCCCTGCTCATAGAAGAGAGCACCTCCTCTCAAGCAGATTCAGTGAACATTCATTGAAGCCCCAATATTAACCAGCACTAGGAATACATATATGAATAAGAGATAGCTTCACAAGTGGTTCTTCATGTAGAGAGGACAGTTGGTTGACAGAACATTTCTCCCTTTGTGGGTAAGAAAACTTAGCTGATGGGAGAGTATATGACACCTGGGTTCTTTCCACCCTGCACAGGGCCCAAGCCTCATTTCTGTCTTTCCAGTGGAGCTTCATTTATTTTGTTGTCACAGAATTTGGCTATTGTCAAAACATACTAATTCTGCATTTTAACCTTTGCATATTTCCTGGATTAAGACTTATCAGCCCTAGTATAATGGTTATAAATAGCTTTCCTTATCCAATATGATATAAAATTCCTTGATTTAGTGAACTCTAAGGGCTGCTCTGAACTAGTAGAAATAATTATTAATTAGAAATGTGGAGAATAATTGAATCAATATTAGTTTCATAATCTTTCTTGTGTGCGTTCAGTTTTTAAAGGGAGAATATAAAAATATTATAATAGAATTATCCTTGACATTGATACAAGCAGACTCTTTTTCTTCAAAGCCGGTGGTATGATTTACCAATGTGTCCCCCCAAACCTCATGTGTGAGACAATAGAAGAAGGTTTAAATGTGAGACAATTGGGTTATAAAAGCCTTAAGCCAAGTAGTAAATTAATCTCTGAGTGGTAACTGAAAGCAGTTAGGGTGTGGCTGGAGAAAGAGTGTTCCCAGGAGACATGAATTTGAGGCACATATTTTGTCTTTATTGTGTTAAGTGTGTGCTCGCTCTCTGGCATGCACACTCTCCCTACCCTCTCCCCTCCCCTCTCCTCTCCTCCCCTCCACATCATAGATTCCTAGTGTTGTGTCTTGAGCCACTTGGCTCCACCTCAGTCTCCTGGTGTGATGTTTTTCCTCCCCTCAAGCCCTGAGGATTGGAGCCAGTTGTCTATGGACTGAGATCTCTGTGAGGCCCCAATACAATTTTCCTCTTCTAGAACTGTTTTTGTCAGGTCTCTTAGTCACACCAGAGAAAAAGCTGACTAAAACATCTAGAAATCAATACTGGGAAAGGACCATAGAGAAATAAAAGTGTTCCTTTGGGGAGATAAACACATGCTCCGTACACTAAGGGTATTATACAGAAATAGCATTCTTCTAAACGCACACATAATACTTCCTTAAAAAATGTTTTTGTTTTTCTTCTTCCTACTTGGTGTTCCATCTATATCTAAGCACAAACTTGAAAGTTATAACCATTACCTAGAAAAAAATATTTATTTATTTATTTATGGTACCAGGGACTGAACTCAGGAACACTTAAACACTGAGTGGCTCAGTGTTAAGTATACATATTTATTTATTAGAGACAGGATCTTTCTAAGTTATTTAGGGCCTCACTAAATTGATGAGGCTGGGTTTGAACTTGCAATACTCCTATGAGGCTTCAAATTTTAGATCCTTTTCCTGACTTCAAGGAACATAAAGCAGATTTTTTTTTTTACATTTTTTGATGAAAGACTTTTATGTAAATTTTTGTAGTATTGTTTTAGTAGAATTTTACTTCTTTGCTATTCAGAATTGACCTCTGTATTCATCTTTATTCATGGTACACAGTATTACACATAGTTCTGGAAGTAACAGTGATGTGGATCGCTTAATCCAACACTACAAAAAAATCAAATATCAAGAGCTGACACAACTTTGCCTTAGAGAGCACCAGATTGGAGTTTGTCCTGTTGTGTTCAAGAATAGTAGAATGCTCATAAATGTTTATGGTTTTGATACTACTGAAGGCTATCACAATGGCTGGATATGTGCTGAAAGCTAAAGTTTCAATTTGTTGTTTTTTTTTTTTTTAAACAAAGAAATATTTTAAATAAAGCCTAATTCAAATTGTCTCATAGCAAAAGAATAAAATCTTATTAAGTATTAGTGTCATTATAGTGAAATGAAAATGTTGTTACACTTAATACTGTTTTGATAAATATTAGGGGTTAACCCTAATGTAACAAAAATTAAAATAAAACTTCCATCTAAAGTGTGATATTCAGAGTGCAGTGTATCAGTCCTGACCTAGCAGTGGCTATGTCTCAGCCACAGAAAATCTCTGGTCCTCTCTGAATGTAAATGTGTGGTGTGAGGCTGTGCAGTCAGGAACTGAGTGACTCAACATGAGAAGCAGATGCAAAGGGAATCTTGCCCACCCACAAGCCTATACCCATGTTCAGTCTCGGATTGGATGAGCAGACCTTGACTAGCAGAGTTACTGCTAATGAGTCTTTCTCCAAATGTAACCAGTCAATAAGCACCCAAAGCACCTTTCACTTCACTAGAATACTTCATAATCAGTTGAAGATACAGCATCCTGGCCTGCGGGAGCCATCCTGTCCTGCTACCCAGAACCAGATGGGTTTGCATGGTGCTGTGTTCTTCAGAACCTGCCTTCATAGCCTGCCATGTGTTGAAGGGGACAGAGGAATGTACAATCCCAGGTAGAACAGTGTTGGGATGGACTTATGTTAAATAAGTGTATCTTTCTGATTTTTTAAGCAAAATACTCAATTTTCAGCTTATTTTCTAATTTTTATTCCATGGTAATATCAAAAATTGGAAAGTGTTTAACATTAAAACTTCTAATTGCTAATGAGCACTGAGGAAATGGGAGCTATCAGTTAAAATAAAAATAAAGACAAAAGATTTTTCTTGAACATACATATGTGACAGGGTATTAAAAAGCCAGCACCATCTGCTAACTCTAAGGGAGTTAGCTTGTTCACACCACTGTGGCCTTTCTTCATTCAGGGTAGTGTGTTTGCAGCCAACCTCCATGGTGTTGTCTGATGCAAGTCTCCTATCCTGGTAACTGCTGGCCTTTCCTAAAGGTTGTGAGGGAAATGATCTCCCTGTTCGGCCTCCTCTCTAAGGATGGTCCTGTGGATCCTGAGCAGGGCTGGCCATCCTTTCCACACTTGATCTTAGCCAAAAGGCCGAGAAGCGATGGCCATCCTTTCCAAAGCACAGATGATTTGCAAGTAACAAGTCAGGTGAAACTGAAAGCAATGGAGTCTAATGAGGCTATTGCTGAACAGTCCCAGGGCTGAATTTATATGAGGCATGTGGTCCACTCTTGCAGTACTCTATAAAACCATTTACTGTGCTGTTGGAGGCCAAAGGGCCAGGACAAATCCCTTCTCACATAGAGGAAGGAATGGTGGCCACGTGTATCACTTCTCCCATGTGCAGAGATAAGGCATTGGTGCTAAGAATGAAACCTTTGCAGCTTCTATTGGACATGCTTTCTTTTTAGGAATGAAGGAATATTCTTCCATTTTTTAGCCATTCTTTTGTAATTTCTACAAAATTGCATGTAACTGTATAAGTATTTTTAAAAGAGAGTTTTGTAAATATTTAATATACTGTTAATTTGATTTTCAATTATAAAGGTCAAGTATTCTTCTATCTTTGGGGTCTTTATGTTTTATAATACTTTGCTAAAAATGAAAAAAAAATTGTACCTTTTCAGAATGTTTTAATGTGGATTTAATTTAGTGAAAATAAAAGTTTTTTAAGTGTCAAAAAATTGCAATTTAAAAAATTCAAAATAATATTTTCCATGGCAACTGCCATATATGATTTGGTTACTGACTGTTGGAATTCTTGTCTTACTATTCTCTTCCTCAAACTTGCCCTTATCCTTCTGGCCACATTGCACTCCATTTTGCTCCTTAAACATTGCATGTGTTTTTTTTTTTTTTTTTTTTTTTTTCCTCTCGGGAAGCTGCAAACACAGTGCAGTTTCTAGATATCTCAGTTGCAGAGCCCACCGAGGAAGTGAACCCAGACTGCACTTGCCAGAGCCCCTGAGGAGGAGACCCCAGCCTGCACCCACCAGATTCCATGGCGGAGGCACCCCAGGCCTGCCTCCACCTGATTACGTGCCCCAGCCCTGCACCCTCCTGAAACCACCAAGGAGGCGCCCCAGGCCTGTGCCCAGCTGAGCCCACTGAGGAGGCTTCCCCAGGCCTGCCTCCAACCAAGCCCACCAAGGAGGCACCCCAGGCCTGCACCCTCCTAAAGCCACCAAGGAGGCGCCCCAGGTCTGTGACATCCTGAAGCCACCAAGGAGGTTCCCCAGTCCTGCCTCTGCCCAAGCCCACCAAGGAGGCGCCCAAAGCCTGCTTCTGCCTGAGCCCACTGTGGAGGTGCCCCAGGCCTGCGCCCTCCTGAAGACACCAAGGAGACACTCCAGGACTGCACCCTCCTGAAGTCATCAAGGAGTTGCCCCAGGCCTGCACCCTCCTGAAGCCAACAAGGAGGTGCTCCAGGCCTGCTTCCTCCCAAGCCCACCAAGGAGGCACCCCAGGTCTGTGCCCTTGTGAAGCCACCTAGGAGGCGCCCCAGGTCTGCGCTCTGCTGAAGCCACTGAGGAGGCGGCTCCGGCCTGTGTCCTGCTGAAGCCACCAAGGAGGTGCCCCAGGCCTGTGTCCTGCTGAAGCTGCCAAGGAGGTGCCCCAGGCCTAAGCCCACTGAGGAAGTGCCCCAGGCCTGTGCCCTCCTGAAGCCACCGATGAGGTGCCCCAGGTCTGTGCCCTGCTAAAGCCGCCAAGGAGATGCCCCAGGCCTGAGCCCACTGAGGAAGCGCCCCAGGCCTGTGCCCTCCTGAAGCCACCAAGGAGGCACCCCAGGCCTGTGCCCTCCTGAAGCCATGGAGGAAGTGCCCCAGACCTGCACCCACCTAAAAGATAACCCCAGCCTGTGCCCGCCCAAGCCCACCGAGGAGGTGCAAAAGGCTTGTCCCCACCCTAGCCCACTGAGAAGCCACTCTAGGCCTGTGCCCACTGGAGCCCACCAAGGAGACACCTCAGGCCTGCGCCCACCCCAGCCTGCCTGGCCTGGGCCCATGGAAAGGCTCAGGAGCCTGTGGCAGTGCGCTTCTCCAGACCCACCTACCTTGTTCTGGTGCTGGGAACAGGTGCAGCTGGAGCGCCCAGCATCCCTGGCAACTGGGACTGAACTTTGCAGCCCACTGCCTCTTGCTATGCTTTTGACTGATGTCTCAGGTGCCACAGGGTTTCAGGTGCCACACAGGGACCATGGAGATGGGGTCTGGACAGTTTTCCCCGCTTCCACTCCAGACTGCCAGTTCATGGGGCTGAAAAATTGATAAGGACAAACGCTCAGCCGCTGCCCTAACCACTCACAGCCACCCATACCCTATGCTGAAAAGAATGAGCATCAAACCACTTGCCTGCTTAGGCATGGGCCTCTGCAGCTCGCCACTCACTGCCAAATGGCTGAGAGAGGGGGAATCTGCGCTCAGACTGCCCCCTCTGCTAATCAATTTTCAAACTCACCGTGCTGCCCTCCTGCAATTTTGAGCCAGTTCCTGCGGCTTCCACGCCATTATGCCCTCTGTGGAGGACACTGCCTTGGATGCTATTTTGACATGCCCTCCAGTGGTGGGCTGCTGGGCCCAAAGTTTTCAATCTCTGGTACCAAAATTCTACTATAGAAATGAGATAATATGCACACCACTCGGTTTGAAGGGGAGAGGAAGAGGCAGCCTATCAATCAGCTGATCTCAAACACTAGAGCATCTGCAAAGTCCAATTTCAAATCTCCAAGAAATAAAATGTGTGTGTGTTTTAAAACATAGTCTTCATTATTATTTAGGTATGGCAGGGCCAACAGCTCAGAGGAAGATGCCACTGAAGAGGTAGCTTCTTATGTTCTGTTTCCAGTTCTGTTTCCACACCATGACATGAGTGCCACATAGGGGCTAGGAGCACTGGCATCAGTCAAAAGCACAGAAGAAAAAAAAAAACACAGAAGGGAGAGGAAATGTGGGCAAGAGCTCTTGGTGTGGTTTCTATGATTAGGAAGAAGTGGGGTGGGGTAGTGAGGTTTAGGATTGTCTGGCTTAATTAATTCAGTGGGACTTGAGGCAAAGGGCTGTTCCTTATTATCTGATATCTGCTCCTGAGGGCATTAGCACAGGTGGATGATGACACAGGGAGTGAGATCTCTGTAAAGCAGGCTGTTGGGGCATGAGCTGGCTCATGTTTCAAAAGTCTACTCAGGCCCACATTGCCATCTCTAGGGATTAGCAAAGTTTGGAAGTGGAAGAAAGTCCCTAGGGTTTCAGGAAGACCCCAAATGTCAAAGCATCAACTGCAGGTGCTTCCAATTTAGCCCTTTCAATCCGTGTTTGTTATGTAATAAAAAGTCATAGTTTTATGGAGGTAGGAATGTTTATGTGAAATTGTTTTTAAACTATACCTCTTCCCTATTCATTTAAAAAACAGAAACAAAGATCGATGTTTGTCCTTTTCATCTCTGCTCTTTAATTGGAGGGTTCTTCTCTGTCAGATATATTCTGAGAGCTTATCTGATGCAGACTCAGAAGGCAAGCTGGGCATATAGAAAGACCAGTGGTTCTTAAGTCTGCAGGGCACTTGAAAGAACTTCTGAATGAATCTGGGAAAATTATAAAGAAAAAGGGGTAGATTTTAGTAAAAATTACGTTTTTGAATATGTTCTATTGATGATGTTCAAGATATAATTATGAAAATCTCTGATTGTTGTGAAATTATGGGGGGAGGACCTGGAATATTTTCTTTCAAATATGATATTACTCTGAAACTCAGTCATGCCTACCATAGATTCAGTTTGTTACATGATTACTAAATGTCTTTGGATAAATATTTTATTTCCTATAGATTTTTTTTCTAGAACATAGAGCCTTTAATTTTATATGCATGTAAGTGAACTTTAAAATTTAAAAGAAAAGTAATTCACATATAAAACTACACTTCTAACAAAATTATAATTCTGCAGAATTATTTTTGTAATAGCACATTTTTAAAAAAATTCCATTAACAAGAGTGTATTCTCCACTTACATGTTAACTTTACATTCATTTAAAAAATACATAGTATTTCATTAAATAGATTTATTATCACTAAACAATAATAATTTAATTATTATATACTTAAAGCTTGCTTTCAATATTTAGACAATAAAATGCTGGGTATCTGTGGTATATATAGTCCCTTAATTTTCAGTCTTTAAGGTTGTTTTACTTGCAGAGCTCAGATAGAATGGAGAATAAGTATGGGTAGCAGGGTCTGGGGGTGATATTTCTCTCACTACAAGCTAATCATGTGTGAAAATGAATTTAGAGAATTGCATGTCTCCATGAACTACATCATGTACTGATTAGAGAAAAAAAGTGACCTTGACATTGATGAGATTGACTTATCTATAAATTTTGATGAGCACTGAAGATGGTTGAATGAAGTGATACTTCCTGTGTGGTGGCTGCTCTCATAACTGCATTAATCAAGGTTTAAACCATAACTTCTATAGTTCATTTGAATGATTAGGTATGTGTGATGTGAAGATGAAAATATCACAGCAGATATGGAATTAAGTAGTCAGCTGTTCAGGAATCAAGTCACAATTAACAACAAAATATGTAGAGAGGGGTTATTTATAATGTAAAAGACTTTTAAAAACTGTTTAATTGTACTTGCTAGTAAATCTCTTCATTACTAGTGCCACCCCACGTTAAAAAATAACAATAAATGACAAACTTATGGTCATCTTTTATCTACTCTCTTCTTCCCACCCTTTATCTCTCTTAGCCCATTTATCAATTACTTAAAAAATCACATGTCTAAATTATATATATATATATATATATATACATATATGTGATTTATATATAATTATATAATTTTCATGTAATTATATATATATATATATATAGCAAATTACACACACATGTTCATCTTCATCATTATCACCATCTCAATTCTATCATCTGTTGTATTTGTATGAATATTATGTTCCCGTAAAGATTAATGGGCTAAAATTTTGGCTCCTGGTATGGCAATATTAAGAATCTTTGAGAAGTTGGACCATGGAAGGTAACTAAATCATAGGGACTGAGTCCTCATGAATGGAATAATGCTATCTCTGGAAGTGGGACAAATCTCATAGAAGTGAATTAGTTCCCATGAGAGCTGATAGTTATATAGAAAGCCTAGGTCCTACCATCTTCCACTGGCTATCTTGCCATGTGATTTCTCTGTTCCACACCATTGTGATGACATCCACAATGAGGCCATTACCAGAAGAGAATAGATGCTGAAAATATGATCCTCCACCTCCAGAGCTGAGATATATAATCCTCTTTTTCTATGAAGTATCTACTATCGAGTATGTTGTTATAGCAACACAAAAATAGACTAAGTCAGTTACTCATCTTCATTGTACTATTCACAAGTTTCTTGAAAGAAGTTTGCATTCTGATAATTGTGTAGCTGGGAATTTACTACTTCACTTTACAGTTAATTTGTTAGCTCTCTCTAATTGAGATTTTGACCCCCACATACCATCTGAGACTGTTTTGTTATAATCCACAAAGACTTACTTTTTTTGGTAAATCCAATGAAAAATATTATTTTTATTTTACTTCTATTACATCTAAAATCATTTAAGTTACTTCCTCTCTAAGCCATTGTGACAGTGTCTTTTCCTTATTCTTCATCTGTTCATTTTATTTTACTTCATAGTTACTTCATTTTTACTTTTTACTATACCCATATGCTCAGGGTTCTTAAATCTTTTTGGTTTTCTACTATATCAACATGCTGGTAATTCTCAAATATCCATTTGATGACCAAACCTCCTTTTCTTCCAATGTTATACCCATGTAGTCAATGCCTATTAAATTTCTTTAGCTGGATTTTTTTCTCATTTAAAAATAATTAACTGATACATAGCTCAGCTGAATTCCATAAATGTCATTAAAATGGAATGCATAGATTTCTCATCCTAAAGTTCTACCTGAAATTTGTAACTCTGAACAGCAGTGAGGAGTACTTCCAGTTCCTTAGTAAACCCACCAGAAATGGAATAATCCTTCACTCTTTCCTCCCTAGTTTTCCTCTCTATACTCTATTTATCTTCTGGGTAGCTTTCAAATTCAAATTCATTAGTTGAAATTCTAATTCTTTCTTATGTGGATTGTTAAAATAGCCTTTGATCTGTCTCTACTCTCTATTCCATTGGGCTGTTCTTAGTACTATATCAGGACTAAGGTGCATGTATTTAAATCCCAGCATACTTTCTAATGGATTAGAGTTCACAATTAATGTACCATAGCTTTCTGAATAACACTGAATTTATTACTACAGAATAACTGACTTTTGTGACTCCGTTATTTTTTTTTTCTCTTTGCACGCATCTCTACACCCCTGTATCAAAATATTACTTAAACCCCAAACTCATGCCTCTGGGAATCTTCATTCTGCCCTTCTCACTTCCCTTTCTTTTACCATGTATACATTTCTTCTGAACTTTGGGATTATGGTTAGTTATTTCTTTCTCAAGAAGTCTTTCTCTGACTCTGCTGCCTTTGTGTATGTATTTGTTCTCTATCCCTGTGACCCAAATCACTATGAACTTGATGACTTAATAAAGAAAAAAATCTTTTAAAACAATCATTCTCACAAGTCTGAAGTTAACACCCAAGAACCCCTTGTAACTTTTCTCACTACTGTAAAATTCACTTCTTTGGGGTTGCATATTTGTGGTTCCCATGCTCTTGATGGCTGTCAACTGGAGACCTGTTTCATGGATTGAAGTCCTCCTCCTTTCCTTCTTGTTTGGCTTCTTCAGTTCTCAGAGTGCCCTCAGTGATCAGTTCCTATGCTTCAAGTATCTCTTATTTATGTCCCAGCCAGAGAAGGGACTCTGCTTTGAAGGGCTTATGTGACTGGTTAGGCCTTCTAGATCACTTTCCTACTTAAGGGTGATCTGTACCATAAAACATAAGATAAGCTTCAGAGTGATATCTTGATATATTGACAGACTCTGGAGATGGGCAGGACAATGCTGAGGGCCTCTTTAGACAGTCTGTGTACAATCTAGTAGGATTTTTCTCCTTACATGTACTTGAAAGCTTCTTATTGGGGAAATAATATGCCACAAACCCAATTTTATGAGGAAAACTGAACCTTATAAAAGTAATGTAAATCAATGTTGAGGTGTACTAGCTAGGGTAATGTTGACAGAGATTATAAGAAAGTTGTTAAAACACTGAAAAAATGTGGTTATTTATATCTTCTTGGTATACATATATCATCATCATAAATAAGGCACTTAAATTAACATAATTGCTTTATATAATAAATTAATAATAATATCCTGATGAATATCTGGGGGAAACCCTTACCATGTACAAACCATTTTACCACATCATATAATCTATTTTGAAATTGAAACAGAAAAAGAAAAAAGGGGGAGGATATAAATATGCTAAAGTGAGGAAATATGCTAAGTTGAGGAAACTTAAAATATATTTAAAAATATAGATGTAACATACTCAGATTAAAGTTTATTTTTAGATAAAGGATATTTGTAAATGATTAATCAGTTAATTACAGTTTCAAGTCTTCTAAAAAATAATTCTATTTTATGTTGTTGATACTGCTGGTTCCCAGTGACAAGTTCTGCTCCCTCATATGTTGAAGTAGAACATTAGAAAATTCACACTAAGGCAAGCATATAAAGCAGGTTTTACTTAACAAGGGATAACATAGACTTCTCTGAGGAGGGAGAAGGGGGGCATAGATGGTGTTTCTAGAAGTGGGGCCATTCTGCCTTTTTTTATTGGACTTAGGCTTCCTTTGTTCTCCTGTTCTCTTCCCCTTATCTCTCTCCTTCCTGCTTATGTGACTAGGCCCAGGAGCTGCTCAGTGTGATGGCCAAAATGTGAGCAGTAGATGGGATGGATTGGCCAAGTTGGAGCCATCAGGGCCGGAAGGCAATTAACAACTCCCTATAGGAAGGGACAATCTCTGGGACAGGTTAGAACAGGTGCAGGGTTATTCTTGATATGGGTGGAGAAAGGGCTCTGAAGGCATTAACATTTCAATCCCACCATTCTCTTGATCTAACCCTTGCCTATCTTCCTCTCTGATTCTTGCTTCATTGTTTATTTAAAATTTTATTTTCAGAACAAAATACTACCATTATATAATTCTGGTGTTATGTATTATACACATATATAATCTTTGAAGGTTTTTTACAAAGTTTTAGAATATTAGTGAATAGAAATACATTCTTAAAAAAAGTCACTTTGATAAAGACAGGTCATGGATTTAAACACATCAGCTGCATGCTACAAATTCCCCCTAACACTAAAATATTTCTCAGGGAAAGGACCTCCTTAATGCATGCTAGTATATTCAAAATACTATTTTTACTCTCAAGTGGCATGATTAATCAGAAGAAAAAATAAGCACAATGGCTAAACATGACATTTATTTT
The DNA here is from genome assembly GCF_047511675.1 of Marmota flaviventris. Classification (NCBI taxonomy): domain Eukaryota; kingdom Metazoa; phylum Chordata; class Mammalia; order Rodentia; family Sciuridae; genus Marmota; species Marmota flaviventris. The sequence continues at coordinate 358,082 of NW_027288407.1, read as the reverse complement.
CATCAGTGATTTCTTTTGAATTCATGCTAAGAGGAAGTATTTCATTTCTCTGTAGTTAAAAAAACAAGTATAAAGATTAACCATATGTCCACTCTCATTTTTCAAGGCATTTTTCTTTTACTGATCAACAATTTTGATTTTTGTTCTAAAATCTCCCTTTTCAACTTATATCATTATGATAAATCATTGAACAGTATAATTCCTGCCTGAAAAGGTAATATCAACAGGATCTGTAAGGAGAGTAGTCCACAATGTCACATCAACTTCTTTCTTCCCCAATGGCACTCTCTCTATCCGATCTCTTTCATTACATTCCATATAACATGTTTTATTAATGAACATCACTTAGCAAGCTGAAAGGAAAAACTCCCCTTTCTATTTTCTCTTAAATACACTGGATAGATTTAAATACAATTATTTAAAACATATTTCATTATTGACGTCATAAAATCTGAAGATGAGAGATCCACAAGGCAGATGGTTCTTTATAATTAGAATTACTCTTAGAAAGCAGGATTGGCCTACTATTACATCTGTACTGATGGCAGAATGTTGATTATAAATTCTTTATTTCACATGTTTTTTTTTCCTCTTTTATTTTTTCCTCTCCCCGCCCCCACTAGCCACCCTCTTCTTGGATTATTGCTTTTTCACTTAGATTGGATCAGGACCATTTATACAAATCACCTGTAAACTCACATAAAGCTCTGAAACATCCAAAGCAAGATTCTTTTGCTTGTTTGTGAGAACATAAGACTTTTGTTCAAGCTTTCCCTTGATTTATATCTATCAGGCATATGTTTTTAGTCCTTTTCAGCATTTCCAAGTCTTCAATTTCTTGCAGAAAACACATTGTTGGATTTTATTTTCCTTTGTGGAATTTATGGATCCTTGTGTTTTATTTGGTTACTTTAATCCATCTTCATTTGTTTTAATTTCTAACTAGGTTTTTATTCTGCCATATTATTTAATGTTCTTTCTATTTCTTGTACTTGCTGTGCTCTTTTAATTAACTTCTATAACATTTTCTTCTGGTGTTTAAAGTTTTATGCAATAATTTTATTTCTGTTTCTCTTTAGAGACACAAACAATACTTCTGTTTCCCTAATATATCAGTGGCTGTATCTTCCCTCTTAGAAAAGAAGAGCATTAGTAAACCTCATGTCTTTACCATCTCTATGATGCCCAGAATATTACTTACTTCTGGTGACATGAGTAATCTTTCTCTTTTCTTACATTTATATATTCGTGAATCATAGTTTATTATATTTATTTAAAATTATTCCACTACCTTTATTGGTTCTTTGGTTTTGGAGAAGAACCAAAGGCCAGAACATAGTGTTTAATCTCTGTAAGAAAGCTGAAGAATCTTGTGTGTGGGACAGGGCATGGGACATGGACTTTTTGACAGAAAGACCCATGCAGTGCATCATAAGACAGCTATCACTTGATTTTGAAATAGCCCAGCAGAAAATAACTGTGGTCAAGATGGCACCCCAAGTTCTTTTTTTATGTTGGAATGTAGATAGAAGACAGTTTTGCCAGGTTGCAATCTACAAACACTGGGAGTTAGATTAGAGAAGTAAATGACTGAATGCACAAAGCATGTCAGCCTCCACCTACTTTAACTTTACACAGAAGAACTCTTGCCCAAGAAGATCCTCACAGCAATGGTGTGAGGGCAAAAGGATAGACAATAACAGTCCAAAGGCAAAGAGGTGGGAAATGGGTTGGGGAGAGCTAAAGAAGAATTGGAACTGATCTTCCTGTGTTGCCTCTAGCTCTTCTCTGCCAAAAGCTGGCCACTCACTCCCTCAACAGAGCAGTTTAAAATATACTTGTTAGTGTTGTTTCTGTTGTTGTTGTTTTAGATCCTGTAGTCCATTTTTCTAATCCTGTGGATTCTTGGCATCATTTTTTGAGGCAGTAACCTATACAAGTTAGACATCTTGTTGAACACCTGCTATCTTGGGGGAATATATACAGATGTGTGTGCATGTTGAACTTGTATCTATATTCAGTATGTATTAATTATATAAGGGATTTCTATATATATATATATATATATATATATATATATATATATATATATATATATATATATAGTTTGATACATTTACTATACTTCATGTTCTTCATTTAAGTCATTTGTTTTGTTGTTTTTTTTTTTCATTTTCTGTATTCTGTGATGGTATATATAGTTTTTTATACCTAGATAATATTGTACAGTTTAAAATCTGCTTATTTTACAATGAAAAAATTTCCATGTACAATGAAAATATACATTCTGAAAGATGACCTTATAAAATTCCTTTGAAAGGACACTTCATATAGTGTGAAAATACCAAACAAAATTTTTAAATGCAATTTTTAAATAAGTCACAAATTTCAAACATGCAGTTAATAGGCAGCATTTGGAAAGAGTTTTGAAGTCTCATCAAAATTTTTGTTCTTGTACAAAATTGAATACTGGTAATTGTTACTTAGTTTATAGCCTAAGTAACCTCCAAACATCATTTTAGTTTACCAAAGCATCTTTTATTTTTATGGTGCTTGAGCTTGAACCCAGAGCCTGTGCATGCTTAGACACATGCTCTACCACTGAGTCACCCAAAACCCCATATTGATTTGGCTAAAACAAATACAGCAATTAATGGAAAATATATGTTTGATGAAGTACATTAACGTGAGCACATTATCTTGTGTTGGTACTGCCAAAAAAGCAAATACTGGAGAAAAAATAATACTTACTCAAATTCCAGTTTAAATTTTGTAAATTCTCCTCATCCCCAAAACAACTTGTCTCAAGAAACACTGACTGTACTACTTATTGTCTCCTCTCTTCTTGTCCCATTTTACTATCCCTGATTCCCTTTTCCTTCTTGTTCCTCACCCTGCTTCTTACATTTTTTTTCTTTCTTTTATTTTCTGCCATCACTGTATCCTCCCTTTTCTTCATATTTTCTCTCCTTTTTCTTATCTTCTTCCTTGGTCATCAAGTAGCAGTGGTAGTGGTTGCCAAGTTGCACATACTAATAATGGTTGTATTCATCATTCAGTAAATGCTTTCCACGTGCTGGACATTGAGCTCAGCTTTTAACCAGATGAGTAATTTTAGTTGGTAGTTCTTGGGATTCAATGGGAAGTTCAGTTCAATTTGCATGCAGTTTGATTAAAATTATGCTCTGACATCTTTGAAATTTGATTGAATTAAAAGACTAATGAATTTATATTAAAGAAGATAGACTTTAAAAGAACTCTAGAGAGGCAGACCTGCGACCACCAACAGAACAGGCCCAGCAGCCCACAGAGGGGCAGAGCCACCGCCCACACCTGCAAAGTAGGCGGACCTGCGACCCACCTGCAGAACAGGCCCAGCAACCCACGGAGGGGCAGAGCCACTGCCCGCACGTGCAAGATTGGCGGACCAGAGACTCACCTGCAGAGCAGGCCCAGCAATCCATGGAGGGGCAGAGCCGCTGCCTGCGCCTGCAAGATAGGCAGACCTGCGACCCACAGGCAGGACAGGCCCAGCGGCCCGCCAGCGTGGTAGACACATTGCCCTGGTTGGGGGAGGGGCAGAGCCGCCGACCATGCCTGCAAGGTAGGCAGACCTGCGATCGACCAGCAGAACAGGCCCAGTGGCCCGTGGAAGGGCAGAGCCACCACCTGTGCCTGCAAGGTAGGCGGACCTGCTAAAGACTGGCAGAACAGGCCCAGTGGCCTGCCAGCATGGTAGGCACATTGCCCCAATTGGAGGAGGGGCAGAGCAGCCGCCCACGCCTGCGAGGGATACTTTGCAACTATACAAGAGCAATATAAATATATAGGGGGAAAATTCAATAACACAACAGTTTCACCAAGCAGAAAGAAATGCAAGCAGTGTGAAAAGACAAGGAAAGATGCCTCAGTCTGGCTGGGCACAAAATCACGAGCCACTCAAGCAGGAACAAACTTTATTTTTTGAAACTGCCGCCAATGTCCGGTACGCGCCCAGGAAGATTTTTCGATCCACCCATGTGGCCTCCTCTCGGAACCGCAGCGAGCGCTCCTCCCCCAGAACTCCCTGCTACTGTACTTCCCCTACCAATGGGAACTCTCCAGGAGTCCCGTAGCTGGCCTAGGTGAAAGCAGGAATCCAATATCCATATGAATGCAAATCTTAACATAATCATATCATCTCAATGGCTAGCTGGCGTCACCTTTCCACCAAAAATGCCATGCATCATATACTTGGCTCTTAGCATCTCCCCCCTTCTGTTTAAGTAACAAGCAATCTGGCTAGGGACCGTGCCTGTTAGGTTTGTCCAATTCAACATATGGTTCTTACCCGTCATCGGAAAACTGACTTTTAGGCATTAGCCTCCTGTCTTAGGTTGATACCACTGCAATTGGATCATACCCATCACTGACTACCGGTCCAGCATATAGCCATACTTGTGGATAGGCCTATGTACCAGTGGAGGGTGAGATTCTTTGCCTCACCTCTGTTGGCCCCCAAATTTGGCCCTTGGTGCCAGTGGGGGGGGTGAGGTTCTTTACCTCACCTCTGTTGGCCCCCAAAATTAGACCATCACTAGTAGAAGGGAGGAGGATACAGAAATGTCATGACACCAAGTCAATTAACGGCTCCTAGGAAAAATTGCATCACTGGTGACACATCAGCAAAGATACGCTAGCACTACCATAATTCGCTGCATCAACAAATAGATCACAAAGCATACAAGTGATACATAGTCCAGGCAAGTTCTGTAAGCAGTTCAAAGCAGAGGAATCTATCAATATGTCCATATCCTCCCAAAATAAAGCATACAAGTGATACATAGTCCAGGAAAGTTCTGTAAGCAGTTCAAAGCAGAGGAATCTATCAATATGTCCATATCCTTCCAAAATAAATCAACTCATTGATTGAGCATTACTTGTTGAGTTATAAATCATTGATGTATCAGTTTACACGGTTTGTTGTGATAACTCTCGAAGAAGTTGTAGTTTGGTTTTATCTTTGTCTTCACCGGCACTGGGATGAAAATAGGAATTTTGACAATGATGCTAAAAAAATATGTAACATTTCAACAGGTACTAAGAAAACAATATTTAGAACAATTTACATTATCCTGAACAGAATTATTAAATATAATGAAAAGGAAAGGTGAAAGTAAACAAACAGATCTGTTAACCTTCTATTTGTTCATATATTAAAACAATCCTCAACAGCTGTTTACCCAAATTAAATTAAACTATTAAAATCACGTGAATAATAAAAAAAATTTTTTGGATCCATGTGCATGAGCGCTCCTCATATATGATATATGGACATGCACAGATACAGACATACAACACAAAACAGAAGTGTGCACACGTAACATATAACACATAAGACAATAGTAAAGGCCTTGTAGCTTTACCTAGGTGAAATCTTCATTGCAATGTTCAAAAACTCCACAGTCAAAAAATAAAACTGATCAGAAAAAACATTAACCTAGGTCTGTATGAGCTCAAAAATAAAATAGAACTTTATGATGTGGGAAAAAGCAATAATAAAATAGATATTGAAAAAAGCATCCTGGTTAATCACTGTCGCAGATGTAACAATAGCCAAGCTGGAGATCTGGATATCAGCTGTTATGGATTTGAGTCGAATCATCTTCCTTTTGGTCTGTAGAAATTGTTTTAGTTAGTCTCTCTGGAATCGAAATCGGCTGCTGTTCTTCCTGTGGAAAAACACAAACAGAGCCCCGACTCCAGACTATCACTGGGTCAGGACCTCTCCATTGTCCTGTTAGAATATCTTTCCAAAGTACCTTAGGCTTATGTACATTTTTTGGATATAAATGTCTTTCCGCAGCACTAAGCCCTGATGAATCCAAATTTAAAAAGTTTAGAGTAAAAAGGGTTATTTTAAGTTTATCTTTGGGGGATATATACCCCTTTCCAATTCCCTCCTTTTGTTTTAATAAGTACATTTTAATAGTTTGATGAGCTCTTTCAACTATGCCTTGTCCTTGTGGATTGTATGGAATTCCTGTTATGTGAGTAATGCCAAATGATGAGCAAAATTGTTTTAAAGAGGTGGACACATAACCAGGACCATTATAGGTTATTAACTGTTTTGGAAGTCCCACAGTGGCAAAATTTTGTAAGCAATGAGCTATAACATCTTTAGTTTTTTCTCCAGCATGAAGGGAGCCCATCAGAAATCCGTAAGAAGTATCAACAGTAACATGTAAATATTTTAATTTTCCAAATTTTGGCAAGTGTGTGACGTCCATCTGCCAAATATGGTTAGGCATCAATCCTCTAGGATTGACTCCAAGATTAACTTGTGGTAAAAATTTCACACAATTTTGACATTGTTTTATTATATGTCAGGCTTGTTCTTCAGTTATTTTAAAATGCTTTTGTAAAGTATTAGCATTGACATGGAACCTTTTATGAAAATTTATAGCTTCTTCTATTGTGGAGAAAATATGTATGTCATGTGTAGATTTATCTGCTAACTCATTGCCCAAACTAAGGGCTCCAGGCAATCCTGTATGTGCCCTGATATGTCCTATAAAGAATGGATCTTTTCTGTCCCAGATTAGACTTTGTATAGCAGAAAACAAAGAGAAAACAGTAGAAGAAGGGGAAATCCTACCAGCATCTTCAAGGGATACTATAGCATTAACTACATACTGACTATCAGAAAATAAATTAAATACAGAATCTTTAAACATCACAAAAGCTTGTAATACTGCATTAAGCTCTACCTTTTGAGCTGATTGTTTGGGTACTAAAAATGTAAAAGTTTGATCAGGGGTAACTACTGCTGCTGTACCATTATTTGACCCATCAGTGAATATATTTGGAGCATTCATGATAGGGGTTGTTTTTGTCATCTTTGGAAAAACTACAGGATGTTTAGACCAAAAAGACAAAAAAGGATTAGATGGTAAGTGATTATCAAATGAAACATTGGATTTACACATGATTATTGCCCAAGTATTTAACTCATTAGCTAAATCATCAATTTGATCCATAGTATATGGAGTAATAATTTTATTGGGAGAAATCCCAAACACTCCCTTTGCTGCTTTTATTCCTTTGAGTATTAATTGTCCTACAGCCTCAGGATATCTAGTAAGAATAGTGTTAGGAGAATAAGATAAATGTATCCACAATAATGGACCTTCTTGCCAGAATACTCCTGTAGGAATATTTTTTTGTTGGCAGTACAATAAATAATAAAGGCAAACTTATATCAATTCTATCCAAATGCATATTTTCCATATATGTTTCAATGATTTTTAATGCCTTTCTTGCTTCAGGCATCAACATGCGGGGTGAATTTGGATCCAATGGACCTTTTAGAATATCAAATAAAGGTCCCAACTCTCCTGTTGGTATGCCTAGATAAGGCCTTATCCAATTTATGTCTCCTAATAACTTTTGAAAGTCGTTAAGTGATTTGAGTTGATCTACTCGTATTTGAATTTTGGGTGGACGGACCACGGTTGAGGATAATAAAACCCCTAAATAATTAATTGGAAGATTTAATTGTACTTTATCTATTGCTATCTCTAGATTATAGTTTTAAATAAATTTGTAAGTGTGGCATAACATTCTAGCAATGTGTTTTTATCTTTATGTGCCAATAACACATCATCCATATAGTGAAATATTTGTAGTTCAGGATTTTGATTTCTAAGTGGCTGGATTGCTTTGTTAACATAAATTTGACACATAGTTGGGCTGTTAGCCATCCCTTGAGGGAGTACTTTCCATTCATATCTCTGATCAGGACCTTCATGATTTAGTGCAGGGATAGTAAATGCAAAATGTGGACTATCCTCGGGATGAATTGGAATTGAAAAAAAAACAATCTTTAATATCTATAGCTAAAACATACCAGGTTTTTGGTAAATCAGACAATTGGGGAATCCCTGATTGAGCAGGTCCCATAATAACCATCTCATTATTAATGGCTCTTAAATCTTGCAATAATCTCCATTTACCAGATTTCTTTTTAATGACAAAAATGGGAGTATTATGGGGAGATATGGAAGATTGTATATGTCCCTCCGTTAATTGTTGTTTGACCAGGTCATGGGCTATTTGTATCTTTTCTTTAGTCAGGGGCCACTGAGGAACCCACACTGGTCTTTCTGATTTCCAAGTAATTTTGATTGTCCCACTGGCCCTTTCTGAAAACCCAATCCATGTCTATTTGTTTCTTGATCTATTTGAGTTGGTGCTGTCATACCTTGTTCTTGTTTTCTTAATCTTTCTTCTTTCCTAAAGCCTTGTCTAGCCCTAGTAGTGGGCACATTAGGATTGATGTTATTTGTTAATGTCAAACCTAATTGATCTAGGACATCTCGTCCCCATAAATTTATAGGAAGATGATCCAATACATAGGGCTGTATAGTTCCTTCACATCCTTCAGGATCCTTCCAATCTAATACCATTGCACTTCTATGGGGATTAATTGCCACTCCTAGGCCTCGAAGCGTTTGAGTGGCTTGTTGTAATGGCCAATGTTTCGGCCATTCTTGATGAGATATGATGCTAAGGTCTGCACCTGTATCAAGTAGCCCATTAAAGTCATGTCCTTGAATTTTTAGTTTTAGCATGGGGCGAGAATCTAGATTTAAAGACAGCATAGCCCAATCTACACCTGTGGAGCCTAATCCCTTGGAACCTCTTTCTACAGTACGACTGGAAAATTTGTCATGTAGGCTGGGTATTATTAATAACTGTGCTATTCTATCTCCTGGTGAAATTACTGATATACCTCTTGAAGAACTAGCTATAATTTTTATTTCACCCTCATAATCGGGATCAATTACCCCAGGACTTATCATAAGTCCTTTTAGTGTTGAAGAACTGCATCCCAATAATAAGCCTACTGTTCCTTGGGGAAGAGGTCCTTTTACTCCTGTGGGAATGATTTGAACTCCCATCTCTGGAGTTAGTACTGCTCTGGCAGAGGCGCAGATGTCCAACCCTGCGCTCCCTCTAGTTTGTCTGATGAGGGATTTAATGGATAATGTGTCCTGGGCACTACCTTGATGGTGCTGCTGGGTTCCTCCATTTCCCGTATATTTGTGGTTTTGGGCCCCAGAGCATTGGGCCCTCCAGTCTGTTTTTTGGCAATGGAGCCTGATGTCTTTCTCCATGATATCGTGGGTAAACACTTGGCCCTTGTCTGTTTTTTGATAATGGAATACCCTCTATGGTGGTTTGAGAACGGCATTCATTAGCCCAATGTTTCCCTCTACGGCATCGTGGGCAAATACCCGGTATTCTATTCCTTTGATACCTAGCCTTGTTAAACCCTCCTCCTATGGGGCAACTCCTTTTAAAATGTCCTGTTTGATCACAATTATAGCATGTTTTTGGCCTGGCATCTAAAGCCTGTTGTACTGCTGCTAAGACTTGCCCTTGTTCATTAATGTCTCTACATAATTTAATATATGTGTTTAAATCTTCATGTTTCCATGGTCTGATGACCTCTCTGCAGCAACGATTTGCTTGGTCATAAGCCAGTTGTTTTATAAATGGCATTGCCTGTTCTGTATCTCCAAATACTCTAGAAGCTGTCTGAATAAGCTTATCTACAAATTCAGCGTAAGGTTCATTAGCTCCTTGTATTACCTTAGATAATTGTCCTTGTAAATCTCCATGCCCCTGTAAAGTTTTCCATGCCCTAACTGCGTCTGCAGCAATTTGTGCGTATACACCAGGATCATATTCAATTTGTTGCCGTTGACCTTCATAAGGTCCTTTTCCTAATAACATCTCTAGATTTCTTTGAGGGTAACTGGATGCTGCATTTTGCCTAGCTGTCTCCATGCAAAATTCCTCATTGGCAACCTTCCATAACAAATATTGTCCTCCATTTAGCACAGATCGACACATGTTAGCCCAATCTGCTGGCGTCATGTCTAAGTTGGTAATGGATTCGACCATGCTCACAGTGAAGGGTGCTTGTGGCCCGTAGGTTGTTACAGCCTCCTTTAATTGCTTCACTGTTTTGAAATCTAAAGCATGGTGAATTTGTTGCCCTCCTGCCTGCTCAAGTACAGGGCATGCTAATCTTTGGGGTCCTGCCTCAGGATTCCGTCCATCAACTACGGGAGTTGAGGGCCGCTCAGCTGTAGATGGAGCTGTTCGTTGAATTACGCCCTCTGGTGATAGAACAGGGTTAGTAGCAGCCTCCTGTTGTAATTCCCCGCCTGATGGTTGTTTTTCCTCTAAGCTTTCTTTCTTCAAATCTTCCTCTGTCTGACTAGCTTGAGAGACCTTCTCTTTCGCTTGACCTAACATGTTTTCTACCATAGTCTGGACCTCTAACAATTTACTTAACCGTCTTTCGGTTTGTTTTTTACTAGTTTCTAATCTACTATAAAGGTAACGCAACCCAATAAGATAGCATAAAACAAAACCGAAACAGAATGAAACAAAAACCGAACAAAGAATAGTTGTATCAATTTTCTCTTTCTCAGGGCCGAACAACTTAAAACCTTGAGCTAACCATTTTTCCCAGTTTGCCTGAGAAAATTCTAGGGATAGGCAGCTTGAAACAAAAACAAGATAAATCAAAACGAGAACACATTGTTTTTTGAAATGGTCACCCATTTTGTTGCCTTCCCTCAGGGGCGAGCAATTTTACTCACCTCCAATCTTCAGGTGTTCCCTGTACGGGCCGCCAGTTGCCGCAGTCTGGCTGGGCACAAAATCACGAGCCACTCAAGCAGGAACAAACTTTATTTTTTGAAACTGCTGCCAATGTCCAGTACGCGCCCGGGAAGATTTTTCGATCCACCCATGTGGCCTCCTCTCGGAACCGCAGCGAGCGCTCCTCCCCCAGAACTCCCTCCTACTGTACTTCCCAACCAATGGGAACTCTCCAGGAGTCCCGTAGCCGGCCTAGGTGAACAGCAGGAATCCAATATCCATATGAATGCAAATCTTAACATAATCATATCATCTCAATGGCTAGCTGGCATCACCTTTCCACCAAAAATGCCATGCATCATATACTTGGCTCTTAGCAGAAAGAAAGGACCACAAGCAATGCAGGTCAACTCAATGTTAGAAGAGGTAATATCTGCAGCAGATGGAATGTCAGTAAAGTGCCGCAGTCTGGCTGGGCACAAATCATGAGCCACTGAAGCAGGAACAAACTTTATTTTTAAACTGCAGGAAAACACTTCACATAGCTCCCGGGGAATCCTCCCGAATGCCACGAGGCTTGTCCAGGAACCCCCAGCCGGAAATATCTCTCCCGGAAATTCCTCCTCCTGCACTTCCCCAACCAATGGGAACTCTCGGGGAATCCCCGGAAATCCCCACGAGAACTCCAAAATAGTGCGAGAACTCAAAAGTTGCAGCAGAGGCGGATAGTAATGCCTCGCCTGTCAATCAATACTGTTGGCAAAATGCCAGGGGCCATACAGACTCGGCCGTGGCTCTCAGCATCTCCCCCTTTTTGTTTAATTAAACAACAAGCAATGTGGCTTAGGGACCGTGCCTGTTAGGCAGTCCAATTCAACATATGGTCCTTACCCGTCATCGGATGAACTGACCTCTAGGCGTCAGCCTCCTGTCTTAGGTTGGTACCACTGCAATTGGATCATACCCGTCACTGACTACCGGTCCAGCATACAGCCATACTTGTGGATAGGCCTTTGCACCAGTGGGGGGGTGAAGTTCTTTGCCTCACCTCTGTTGGCCCCCAAATTTTAGACCATCACTAGTATAAGGGAGGAGGATGCAAAATGCCATGACACTAAGCCAATTGAGGGCTCCTTTGAAAAATTGTACCACCGGGGACACCATCAGCAAAAATACTCCAGCACTACCACAATTCGCTGTACCAACAGATAGTTCACAATGCATACAAGTGATACATAGTCCAGGCAAGGTCTGCAAGCAATTCAAAGCAGAGGAATCTGTCAATATGTCCATTTCCTCCCAAAGTAAATCGACTCCTTAATTGAGCATTACTTGTGGAGTTATTATTCATTGATGCATCAGTTTTTACAGTTTGTTGTGATAACTATCGAAGAAGCTGTAGTTTGGTTTTATCTTTGTCTTCACCGGCACTGGGATGAAGATAGGAATTCTGGCAATGATGCTAAGAAAAAAATTATGTAGCATTCCAACAGGCACTAAGAAAACAATTTTTGAACAATTTACATTATCCTGAACAGAATTATTAAATATAATGAGAAGGAAAGGTGAAAGTAAACAAACAGATCTGTTAACCTCCTTATTTGTTCACATATTAAAACAATTTTCAACAGCTGTTTACCCAATCTAAATTAAACCATTAAAATCACGTGAATAAAAAAATCCAGATCCATTTATTCATGAGTGCTCCTCATATATGATATATGGACATACGCACATACAGACATACAACACAAAACAGAAGTGTGCACACATAACATACAACACTTAAGACAATAGTAAAGGCCTTGTAGCTTTACCTAGGTGAAATCTCCATTGCAATGCTTAAAAACTCCACAGTCAAAAAATAAAACTGATCAGAAAAACATTAACCTAGGTCTGTATGAGCTCAAAAATAAAATAGAACTTTATGATGTGGGAAAAGGCAAATAATACAATAAATATTGAAAAAAGCATCCTGGTTAATCACTGTCGTAGATGTAAGAATAGCCAAACTGGAGTTCTGGATATCAGCTGTTATGGATTTGAGTCAAATCATCTTCCTTTTGGCCTGTAGAAATTGTTTTAGTTAATCTCTCTGGAATCCAAATCGGCTGCTGTACTCCCTGTGGAAAAACACAAACAGAACACTGACTCCAGACAATCACTGGGTCAGGACCTTTCCATTTTCCTGTTAGAATATCCTTCCAAAGTACCTTAGGCTTATGTACATTTTTTGGACACATATGCCTTTTCGCAGCACTAAGCCCTGAGGAATCCAAATTTAAAAAGTTTAGAGTAAAAAGGGTTATTTTAAGTTTATCTTTGGGTTACATATACCCCTTTCCAATTCCCTCTTTTTGCTTTAGTAAGTACATTTTAATAGTTTGATGAGCTCTTTCAACTATGCCTTGTCCCTGTGGATTGTATGGAATTCCTGTTATATGAGTAATGCCAAATGATGAGCAAAATTGTTTAAAAGAGGTAGAAGCATAACCAGGACCATTATCTGTTTTTAACTGTTTTGGAACGCCCACAGTGGCAAAATTTTGTAAGCAATGAGCTATAACATCTTTAGTTTTTTCTCCGGAATGAAGGGAGCCCATCAAAAATCCGGAAGAAGTATCAACTGTAACATGCAAATATTTAAATTTTCCAAATTGTGGCAAGTGTGTGACGTCCATCTGCCAAATATGGTTAGGTATCAGTCCTCTAGGATTGACTCCAAGATTAACTTGTGGTAAAAAGGTCACACAATTTTGACATTGTTTTATTATTTGTCTAGCTTGTTCCTTAGTTATTTTAAAATGCTTTTGTAAAGTATTAGCATTGACATGGAACCTTTTATGAAAATGTGTAGCTTCTTCTAGTGTAGAGAAAATATGTATGTCATGTGTAGTTTTATCTGCTAAATCGTTGCCCAAACTAAGGGCTCCAGGCAATCCTGTATGTGCTCTGATATGTCCTATAAAGAATGGATCTTTTCTGTCCCAGATTAGACTTTGTATAGCAGAAAACAAAGAGAAAACAGTAGAGGAAGGGGAAATCCTGCCAGCATCTTCAAGGGATACTATAGCATTAACTACATACTGACTATCAGAGAATAAACTAAATGCAGAATCTTTAAACATCAAAAAAGCTTGTAAAACTGCTTTAAGCTCTACCTTTTGAGCTGATTGTTTGGGTACTAAAAATGTAAAAGTTTGATCAGGGGTAACTACTGCTGCTGTACCATTATTTGACCCATCAGTGAATACATTTGGAGCATTCAAGATAGGGGTTTTTCTTGTCATTTTTGGAAAAACTACAGGATGTTTAGACCAAAAAGACAACAAAGGATTAGATGGTAAGTGATTATCAAATGAAACATTAGATTTACACATGATTATTGCCCAAGTATTTAACTCATTAGCTAACTCATCAATTTGATCCATAGTATATGGAGTAATAATTTTATTGGGAGAAATCCCAAACACTCCCTTTGCTGCTTTTATTCCTTTGAGTATTAATTGTCCTACAGCCTCAGGATATCTAGTAAGAATAGTGTTAGGAGAATAAGATAAATGTATCCACAATAATGGACCTTCTTGCCAAAATACTCCTGTAGGAATATTTTTTGTTGGTAGTACAATAAATAATAAAGGCAAAGTTATATCAATTCTATCCAAATGCATATTTTCCATGTATGTTTCAATAATTTTTAATGCCTTTCTTGCTTCAGGCGTTAACATGCGGGGTGAATTTGGATCTGATGGACCTTTTAGGATATCAAATAAAGGTCCCAACTCTCCTGTTGGTATGCCTAGATAAGGCCTTATCCAATTTATGTCTCCTAATAACTTTTGAAAGTCGTTAAGTGATTTGAGTTGATCTACTCGTATTTGAATTTTGGGTGGACGGACCATGGTTGAGGATAATAGAACTCCTAAATAATTAATTGGAAAATTTAATTGTACTTTATCTATTGCTATCTCTAGATTATAATTTTTAATAAATTTGTAAGTGTGGCATAACATTCTAGCAATGTGTTTTTATCTTTGTGTGCCAATAACACATCATCCATATAGTGAAATATTTGTAGTTTAGGATTTTGATTTCTAAGTGGCTGGATTGCTTTGTTAACATAAATTTGACACATAGTTGGGCTGTTAGCCATCCCTTGAGGGAGTACTTTCCATTCATATCTCTGATCAGGACCTTCATGATTGAGTGCAGGGATAGTAAATGCAAAATGTGGACTATCCTCAGGATGAATTGGAATTGAAAAAAAAAACAATCTTTAATATCTATAGCTAAAACGTACCAGGTTTTTGGCAAAGCAGACAATTGAGGAATCCCCGATTGAGCAGGTCCCATAATAACCATCTCATTATTAATGGCTCTTAAATCTTGCAATAATCTCCATTTACCAGACTTCTTTTTAATGACAAAAATGGGAGTATTGTAAGGAGATACGGAAGGTTGTATATGTCCCTCCACTAATTGTTGTTTGACCAGGTCATGGACTGCTTGTATCTTTTCTTTAGTCAGGGGCCACTGAGGAACCCATACTGGTCTATCTGATTTCCAATTATTTTTTTTGCCTCAGTGACCCCCTTCTGAAAACCCAGTCCATGTCTATTTATTCCCTGATCTATTTGAATTGGTGCTGCTATGCCTTGTTCTCCTAATCCTTTTTCTTTCCTGAAACCTTGTCTAGCCCTAATAGTGGGCGCATTTGGATTGATGTTATTTGTTAATGTCAAACCTAATTGATCTAGGACATCTCGTCCCCATAAATTTATAGGAAGATGATCCAATACATATGGCTGTATAGTTCCTTCACATCCTTCAGGATCCTTCCAATCTAATACCATTGCACTTCTATGGGGATTAGTTGCCACTCCTAGGCCTCGAAGCGTTTGAGTGGCTTGTTGTAATGGACAATGTTTTGGCCATTCTTGAAGAGATATGATGCTAAGGTCTGCACCTGTATCCAGTAGCCCATTAAATTCATGTCCTTGAATATTTAGTTTTAGCATGGGGCGAGAATCTAAATTTAAAGACAGCATAGCCCAATCTACACCTGTGGAGCCTAATCCCTTGGAACCTCTTTCTATAGTACTACTGGAAGATTTATCATGTAGGCTGGGTATTATTAATAACTGTGCTATTCTATCTCCTGGTGAAATTACTGATATACCCTTTGGAGAACTAGCTATAATTTTTATTTCACCTTCGTAATCGGGATCAATTACCCCGGGACTTATCATAAGTCCTTTTAGTGTAGAAGAACTGCGTCCTAAAAATAAGCCTACTGTTCCTTGGGGAAGAGGTCCTTTTACTCCTGTGGGAATGATTTGAACTCGCATCTCTGGAGTTAGTACTGCTCTGGCGGAGGCGCAGATGTCCAACCCTGCACTCCCTCTTGTTCGTCTGATGAGAGATCTGATGGATAATGTGTCCTGGGCACTACCCTGATGGTGTTGCTGGGTTCCTCCATGGTGTTTCTGGGTTCCTCCAGTGCCCCGTACATTTGTGGTCATGGGCCCCGGAGCATTGGGCCCCCCTGTCCGTTTTTTGGCAATGGAGCTCGATGCCTTTCTCCACGATATCATGGGTAAACACTTGGTCCTTGTCTGTTTTTTGATAACGGAATACCCTCTATGGTGGTTTGAGAACGGCATTCATTAGCCCAATTTTTCCCTCTACTGCATCGTGGGCAAATACCCGGTATTCTATTCATTTGATATCTAGCTTTGTTAAACCCTCCTCCTATGGTGCAACTCCTTTTAAAATGTCCTGTTTGGTCACAATTATAGCATGTTTTTGGCCTGGCATCTAAAGCCTGTTGTACTGCTGCTAAGACTTGCCCTTGTTCATTAATGTCTCTACATAATTTAATATATGTGTTTAAATCTTCATGTCTCCATGGTCTAATGACCTCTCTGCAACAACGATTTGCTTGGTCAGAAGCCAGTTGTTTTATAAATGGCATTTCCTGTTCTGTATCCCCAAAAATTCTGGAAGCTGCTTGAATAAGCCGATCTACAAATTCAGCGTAAGGTTCATTAGTTCCTTGTATTACCTTAGATAATTGACCTTGTAAACCTCCATGCCCCTGTAAAGTTTTCCATGCCCTAACCGCATCTACAACAATTTGTGTGTATACGCCAGGATCATATTCAATTTGTTGCCATTGACCCTCATAAGGTCCTTTTCCTAACAACATATCTAGATTTTTTTGAGGGTAACTGGCTGCTGCATTTCGTCTAGCTGTATCCCTGCAAAATTCCTCATTGGCAACCTTCCATGACAAATATTGTCCTCCATTTAGCACGGATTTACACATACTGGCCCAATCTGCTGGCGTCATGTCCAAGTTGGTAATGGATTCGACCATGCTTACAGTGAACGGTGCTTGAGGACCATAGGTTGTTACAGCCTCCTTTAACTGCTTCACTGTTTTGAAATCTAAAGCACGGTGAATTCGCTGCCCTCCTGCCTGCTCAAGTACAGGGCATGCCAATCTTTGAGGTCCTGTCTCAGGATCCCATCTATCAACTACGGGGTTTGAGGGCCACTCAGCTATCTCCATAGGGGGTGCTGTTCGTTGAATTACGCCCTCTGGTGATAGAACGGTGTTAGTAGCATCCTCCTGTTGTGGCTTTTTCCCTAATAGCTGTTTCTCCTCTAAGCTTTCTTCCTTTAAATTTTCTTCCTCTGTCTGACTAGCTTGAGAGACCTTCTCTTTTGCTTGATCTAAAATGTCTTTCTCCATGGTCTGAACCTCTAACAATTTACTTAACACTCTTTCGGTTTGTTTTTTACTAATTTCTAATCTGTTATAAAGATAACGCAACCCAATAAGATAGCACAAAACAAAACCGAAACAGAATGGAACAAAAAATCGTTGTATCAATTTTCCTATTTTCTTGACATGTGCATTTGTGGTCTATTTCTATCTCTTCCTCAGGGGCGAACAACTTCAAACCTTGAGCCAACCATTTTTCCCAATCTGCCTGAGAAAATTCTAGGGATAGGCAGCTTGAAACAGACACAAAACAAATCAAAACAAGAACACATTGTTTTTTAAAATGGTCACCCATTCTCTCGCCTTCCCTTAGGGGCAAGCAATTTCACTTACCCCGAAGCTTCAGACGTTCCCCGCATGGGCCGCCAAATGCCGCAGTCTGGCTGGGCACAAATCACGAGCCACTGAAGCAGGAACAAACTTTATTTTTAAACTGCAGGAAAACACTTCACATAGCTCCCGGGGAATCCTCCCGAATGCCACGAGGCTTGTCCAGGAACCCCCAGCCGGAAATATCTCTCCCGGAAATCCCTCATGCTGCACTTCCGCAACCAATGTGAACTCTCGGGGAATCCCCGGAAATCCCCACGAGAACTCCAAAATAGTGCGAGAACTCAAAAGTTGCAGCAGAGGCGGATAGTAATGCCTCGCCTGTCAATCAATACTGTTGGCAAAATGCCAGGGGCCATACAGACTCGGCCGTGGCTCTCAGCAGTAAAGAATTCAGGGTATACATGCTTCAGATGATCTGGAGTCTCAAGGAAGACATTAGACAGCAAAATCAGACAATAAAAGATCACTTCAACAATGAATTAAATAAACAAATGCAAGAAGCAAAAGATCAACTATACAGGGAGATAGAGGTTATATAAACAAACAAACAGAAATCCTAGAAATGCAGGAAGCAATAAACCAACTTAAAAACTCAATTGAGAATATTACCAGCAGAGTAGAACACTTAGAACATAGAACATCAGAAAATGAAGACAAAGTATTTCAACTGGAAAAGAACATAGACAGCTCAGCAAGACTGTTAAGAAACCATGAGCAGAACATCCAAGGAATATGGGATAACATAAAGAGACCAAACTTAATAGTCATTGGGATACAGGAAGGTATAGAGGTCCAAACCAAAGGAATGAGCAATCTGTTCAATGAAATAATATGAGAAAACTTCCCAGACTTGAAGAATGAGACAGAATCCCAAATCCTAGAAGCCTACAGGACGCTGAATGAGCAAAATCATAAGAGATCCACACCTAGACACATTATAATGAAGATGCCCAACATACAGAATAAGGAGAGAATTTTAAAAGCTACAAGAGAAAGGAAGAAGATTACATTTAGGGGTAAACCAATCAGGATAACAGCTTATCTTTCAACACAGACTCTGAAAGCTAGAAGATCCGGGAATAACATATTTCAAATGCTGAAAGAAAATGGGTTCCAACCAAGAATTGTGTATCCAGTGAAATTAAGCTTCAGGATGGAAGATGAAATTAAAACCTTCCACTATAAACAAAAGTTAAAAGAATTTGCAGCTAGAAAACCATCTCTTCAAAACATCCTCAGCAAAACACTACAGGAAGAGGAAATGGAAAATAACAATGAAAACCAACAGTGGGAGGTAGTACAGTAAAGGGGGAAAAATAATCAAAGAGGAAAAACAAACCATGTTAAGTAACACAAATAAACAAATATGGCTGGAAGAACAATCCATATCTCAATGATAACCCTAAATGTTAAAGGCTTAAACTCACCAATTAAGAGACACAGGCTAGTAGAATGGATCACAAAAAAAGACCCAACAATATGCTGCCTACAGGAGACACATTTGATAGGAAAAGACATACATAGGCTGAAGGTCAAAGGTTGGGAAAAATCATATCACTCATATTAACTTCGGAAACAAGCAGGAGTGTCCATACTCATATCAAATAAAATAGATTTCAAGCCAAAGTTAATCAAAAGGGATAAAGAGGGAACATACTGCTCAAGGGAACCATACACCAACAAGACATAACAATCATAAATATATATGCCCCAAACAATGCTGCAGCTATGTTCAGCAAACAAACTCTTCTCAAGTTCAAGAGTCTAATAGACCACCATACAATAATCATGGGAGACTTCAACACACCTCTCTCACCACTGGACAGATCTTCCAAACAAAAGTTGAATAAAGAAACTATAGAACTCAATAACACAATTAATAACCTAGACTTAATTGACATATATAGAATATGCCACCCAACATCAAGCAGTTACACATTTTTCTCAGCAGCACATGGATCCTTCTCAAAAAAAGATCATATATTATGTCACAGGGCAACTCTTAGACAGTATAAAGGAGTAGAGATAATACCATGCATCTTATCTGATCATAACGGAATGAAACTGAAAATCAACAATATAAGAAGGAAGGAAAAATCATGCATCACTTGGAGAATGAACAATAGGTTACTGAATGATCAATGGGTTATAGAAGACATCAAGGAGGAAATTAAAAAATTCTTATAGATAAATGAAAACACAGATACAACATATCGGAATCTATGGGACACATTGAAAGCAGTTCTAAGAGGAAAATTCATTGCTTGGAGTTCATTCTTTAAAAAAAGAAAAAAACAACAAATAAATGACCTCATACTTCATCTCAAAATCCTAGAAAAAGAAGAGCAAAACAACAGCAAAAGAAGTAGAAGGCATGAAATAATTAAAATCAGAGCTGAAATTAATGAAATCGAAACAAAAGAAACAATTGAAAAAATTGACAAAACTAAAAGCTGGTTCTTTGAAAAAATAAATAAAATTGACAGACCCTTAGCCATGCTAATGAAGAGAAGAAGAGAGAGAACTCAAATTACTAGCATATGGGATGAAAAAGGCAATATCACAACAGACACTTCAGAAATACAGAAGATAATCAGAAATTATTTTGAATCCTCATACTCCTATAAAATAGAAGATAGTGAAGACATCAATAAATTTCTTAAGTCATATGATGTGCCCAGATTGAGTCAGGAGGATATAGACAACCTAAACAGACCAATATCAATTGAGGAAATAGAAGAAACCATCAAAAGACTACCAACTAAGAAAAGCCCAGGACCGGATGAGTATACAGCAGAGTTTTACAAAACCTTTAA
Source organism: Marmota flaviventris (assembly GCF_047511675.1). Taxonomy (NCBI): domain Eukaryota; kingdom Metazoa; phylum Chordata; class Mammalia; order Rodentia; family Sciuridae; genus Marmota; species Marmota flaviventris. Next base: position 337,484 of record NW_027288407.1, on the reverse strand, counting down.
AGGGGAACTAATACCAATACTTTTCAAGCTATTTCAGGAAATAGAAAAAGAGGGAGAACTTCCAAATTCATTCTATGAGGCCAACATCACCCTGATTCCTAAACCAGACAAAGACACTTCAAAGAAAGGAAACTACAGACCAATATCTCTAATGAACCTAGATGAAAAAATCTTCAATAAAATTCTGGTGAATCGGATACAAAAACATATCAAAAAAATTGTGCACCATGATCAAGTAGGATTCATCCCTGGGATGCAAGGCTGGTTCAGTATACGGAAATCAATAAATGTTATTCACCACATCAGTAGACTTAAAGATAAGAACCATATGATCATCTGGATAGATGCAGAAAAAGCATTCGACAAAGTACAGCATCCCTTTATGTTCAAAACTCTAGAAAAACTAGGGATAACAGGAACATACCTCAATATTGTAAAAGCAATCTATGCTAAGCCTCAGGCTAGCATCATTCTGATGGCAAAAAATTGAAGGAATTCCCTCTAAAATCTGGAACAAAACAGGGATGCCCTCTCTCACCACTTCTGTTCAACATAGTTCTCAAAACACTGGCCAGAGCAATTAGACAGACGAAAGAAATTAAAGGCATAAAAATAGGAAAAGAAGAACTTAAATTATCACTATTTGCAGATAACATGATTATATACCTAGCAGACCCAAAAGGGTCTACAAAGAAACTATTAAAGATACTAAATGAATTCAGCAAAGTAGCAGGATATAAAATCAACATGCATAAATCAAAGGCATTCCTGTATATTAGCGACAAATCCTCTGAAATGGAAATGAGGACAACCACTCCATTCACAATATCCTCAAAGAAAATAAAATACTTGGGAATCAACCTAACAAAAGAGGTGAAAGACTTATACAATGAAAACTACAGAACCCTAAAGAGAGAAATAGAACAAGATCTTAGAAGATGGAAAAATATACCCTGTTCATGGATAGGCAGAACTAACATCATCAAAATGGTGATATTACCAAAAGTTCTCTATAGGTTCAATGCAATGCCAATCAAAATCCCAACGGCATTTCTTGTAGAAATAGAGAAAGCAATCATGAAATTCATATGGAAAAATAAAAGACCCAGAATAGCAAAAACAACTCTAAGCAGGAAGTGTGAATCAGGCGGTATAGCGATACCAGACATCAAACTATACTACAGAGCAATAGTAACAAAAACAGCATGGTACTGGTACCAAAACAGGCGGGTGGACCAATGGTACAGAATAGAGGTCACAGAAACCAATCCACAAAACTACAACTATCTTATATTTGATAAAGAGGCTAAAAGCATGAAATGGAGGAAGGATAGCATCTTCAACAAATGGGGCTGGGAAAACTGGAAATCCATATGCAAAAAATGAAACTGAATCCCTTTCCCTCGCCATGCACAAAAGTTAACTCAAAATGGATCAAGGAGCTTGATATCAAATCAGAGACACGGCGTCTGATACAAGAAAAAGTTGGCTACGATCTACATACTGTGGGGTCGGGCTCCAAATTCCTCAATAGAACACCCATAGCACAAGAGTTAATAGCTAGAATCAACAAATGGGACTTACTCAAACTAAAAAGTTTTTTCTCAGCAGAAGAAACAATAAGAGAGGTAAGTAGGGAGCCTACATCCTGGCAACAAATCTTCACTCCTCACACTTCAGATAGAGCCCTAATATCCAGAGTATACAAAGAACTCAAAAAATTAAACAATAAGAAAACAAATAACCCAGTCAACAAATGGGCCAAGGACCTGAACAGACATTTCTCAGAGGAGGACATACAATCAATCAATAAGTACATGAAAAAATGCTCACCATCTCCAGCAGTCAGAGAAATGCAAATCAAAACCACCCTAAGATACCATCTCACTCCAGTAAGATTGGCAGCCATTATGAAGTCAAACAACAAGTGCTGGCAAGGGTGTGGGGAAAAGTGTACACTTGTACATTGCTGGTGGGACTGCAAATTGGTGCAGCTAATTTGGAAATCAGTATGGAGATTTCTTGGAAAGCTGGGAATGGAACCACCATTTGACCCAGCTATTCCCCTTCTTGGTCTATTCCCTAAAGACCTAAAAAGAGCATGCTACAGGGACACTGCTACATTGATGTTCATAGCAGCACAATTCACAATAGCAAGACTGTGGAACCAACCTAGATGCCCTTCAATAGACGATTGGATAAAAAAAATGTGGCATTTATACACAATGGAGTATTACTCTGCATTAAAAAATGACAAAATCATAGAATTTGCAGGTAAATGGATGGCATTAGAGCAGATTATGCTAAGTGAAGCTAGCCAATCCCTAAAAAAACAAATGACAAATGTTTTCTTTGGTATAAGGAGAGTAACTAAGAACAGAGTTGGGAGGAAGAGCATTAGAAGAAGATTAACATTAAACGGGGATGACAGGTGGGAGGGAAAAGGAGAGAGAAGGGAAATTGCATGGAAATGGAAGGAGACCCTCATGGTTATACAAAATTTCATACAAGAGGAAGTGAGGGGAAAGGAGAAAAAAAACAAGGGGTAGAAATGAATTGTAGTAGATGGGGTAGAAAGAGAAGATGGGAAGGGAGGGGAGGGGATGGGGGGTAGTAGAGGATAGGAAAGGCAGCAGAACACAACAGACACTAGTATGGCAATATGTAAATCAATAGATGTGTAACCGATGTGATGCTGCAATCTGTATACGGGGTAAAAATGGGAGTTCATAACCCACTTGAATCAAAGTGTGAAATATGATATATCAAGAACTATGTAATGTTTTGAACAACCAACAATAAAAATTAAAGGAAAAAAAAAGAATGTTCCATTATATGGATAGACCGCATTTATGTATCCATTCATAGGTTGATGGACATTCAAGTTGTTGCCACATTTTTGCTACTATGGATAATGCTCCTGTGAAAGTTGGTGCAACAGTTTTAATTTAGTGGGCTTTCCTTTCTCTGGGATAAATCCCTATGGTATCTATTTTAACTCTATTTTTAATCCTTTGAGGAATTGCCAAACTCTTTTCCAAAGAGGTTGCAACATTGTACAATCCCATCTGCAGTGCATGGGGTCAACTTTCTTTACATCCTCACTTGTACTTATTATCTGGTTTTGGTGACAGCCACCTTAATAGATGTGAAGTAGTATCTCATTGCAGCTTTGATTTGCAATTCCCAGATGACTCATGATGCTGATATTCTCTTTATATTTAATAATCATTTGTATAAATTCTTTTGAGAATTATCTGTCAGATTTTTTGCCCAATATTTAATTGGGTTGCCCGTTTATTTTTGCATTGCAAGAATTCTTTATATATTAATACATTAAAGATATAAATCCATCATATAAAATTTACAAATATCCCCCCATTCAATGGCTATCAGTTATTTTTCTCTTTCTTTCTTTCTTTTATTTTCAGTACTGGGTTTTGAACACAGAGCCTCACACTTTCTAGGCAAGCACTGTACCACTGAGCTACGTCCCAGCCCCGTACACTTTTGTGATGATGTCCTTCATGGTACACAAGTTTTCCATTTGTATAAAGTCCAATTTACTTTTTTGTTGTTGTCACTTTTTTTTGATGTCAGATCTAAGAAATCATTGTCTATTCCAAACACAGGAAAATTCATGCCTATGTTTTTCTAAGAGTTTTATGTGTTTAGCTCTTACGTTTTAGGTGCAACCTATTTTGAGTTAAGTTTTATATATGGTGTGAGGTAGGGCTCCAACTTCATAAACTTAAGAATTATTTCTCTCTGTGTTTATGTACTTGTGTGTGTGTGTGTGTGTGTGTATATATATATATATATATATATATATATATATATATATATATATATATATATACTTTGATCAATACTATAAAGACCTCTCTTAAAGAAAAACTTTGAAAATATTGCTTCCTCCCACACCCCACTGAGTTTTTGATTGTTAATATTGCTCTCTTTCATGGATATTTTCCTCTAAATGTCATTCTTTCTGCCCCCACCACACATTTACTATCTTGCTCTATTTCTAGGTTTTCCTCTTGAAAAGTTAATCCCCTTTCTTTTGATTTTTCCTCCTTACCTGATGGCTGTCTTGGGGGTTCTAAGTATCCCATCCATACTGTCTGGGGCTGTGGCATGACTACTGCCCTGTGGTGCCTCCTCTGCTGTCCATCTCTAAATATCTCATAATCTTCCTCATGATTTCACCTTAACCTATGGGTTACTTGGAATGGTTTTTTTAGATAGACAAAATCATTTGACAATCTATATTACTATTGATTTATGACATTATTACATTACACTAAGAGGATGCCATGTATGAAATGATTCTGAGTTGGCTTGGCATATGTGTGCTTTAACACATGGTTGACCTTTGAAAATGTCCCATGAGCCCCAGACAATAGCCACTGTCTCTTTATTGAGTTGTTCATATATTAGTTCAAGCTTACTTATGATGTTACTCAAGATTTCTTCTAAATATTATTTTCTGGGACCACATATAATAATCTAAACATACAAATAAAAATGTTACTTCTAAAAAAAAAAAAGAACTCTAGAGTTGTGTTTATATACTCCGAGTAAAGCATTTAGCCCCACTACATACACTTTTTCCCTGGGTTATTTTAAAAATGGAAAAAAATATAGTTCTTGAGAAACAAGAATTATCAATATTTGAAAATAAAATACCAAATTAAATTTAATTGCTCATAAGTTTACTTTATAAAAACATTACTTTAAAAAAAAAGTACTCTTCTCTTTGCTTTAAAACACCAAACTAAAACATATGGTACTTCATAATAAACTTAATGGAGATGGTATTGTATGCAATAATAATATTTAGGGTTGCTAAAAAGTTTCTTTCAGAGAAATGTGTTATAATAGAAAGAAAATATAGAACAGCTTCTTGATAGGCAGGTGCTTCCTTCACTGATGTATTTTTGTGATTGACTTTTGAGGGTAAAATTCATTATCAAGAAATTCTGTCCTGAAATTATTTTACAATAAATTGGTTGCATTAGATAAATGAAAACTAGGTGTTTTTTTCTCTAAGAAGTTCACCATGTTTGCTTTTCTCAGCTCATTTAGAAAGAATGAAAATATGGAAAGCCAATTTACATTGTAACTGCAGGCATCAAACCAATTTGACATTGTAGATGCAAAAAGTGAAATGTATAAAATCATTTTCCTTTTAAATCACAAGAATAATGATCCTAAACAAGATGAAGAAGATTGTAGAGTAGATTTTTGTTTAAACTTGGTTGAAGTATAATAAAACACAAACTTACCTGTGAGAGTTTATCAGATTCATTAGGCAGAAAGTAATATTTTGGGGTGGGGTGGATTATAGTGTCCTGGAAATTGGTACACAATAAACATAGCCAGTCTACAGATCATGAAGAACCAAATGAATGATGGTAATGCATTTTAAATTACCTTGAATTTGTAAAGAAGCAGTAAAGCACAATCTCATTCTAGTTTGGAAAGATTAGTTTTGCTGCAATATGGAGCAATTATTAAGTGAAATAAAATAAGAGGAGAGACTACTTTTAAAATGTTATTGCACTGATTCTGAAAAAACATTTATTAGGTCCTGGAGTAAAACACTAGCAATTAAAATAGAAGAGATAGATTTGGAAATTATTTAGTAGTAGAATTTCTTGAACTTGAGATAGATGATTGTCCAAGGTTAAGTGTCAAGGATGACACATAGGGGCTTTATAGAAAATTATTTTGATAACTATGTCATTGGGACAGAGAATCTAAAAGAAGAAAAAACCTACTAGAAGATGACAAGTTTTGTTTAGAATACTGAGATTGTGATGCATGATGGATATCGAAGTAGGCATGGCTGCTCAGCAATTTGACGTATAATATAAACATTATTAAAAGAAGTGACATAGGTTTTAGTAATGAAATAAATGTAAAGAGTAGGCATAATATTATCACTCATGATTTTTCCTTGGTGAGTATTAGCTTTCTATTTTATTATAGTTGGAGCTCAAATGAAGTATGTTAATTGCAATGGAGAATGTTAAAATGGAGCTCAAATGAAGAATGTTAATTACAATTTTTAATGGGGCATCAATGGCGTCTAAAGGTAGTGAATCAAAAATAGATGAAATTATCTTTTAAATTATTACAATTTCAACAGAAGTTAGCTTCTGATTTTAATCCTCTGACATCACTAGGATTTATATAATATTCTCAAAATGAATATTACAATTGTGAAGGGAAATACCAAAGGGAAAGTTACAGTAAATACATTTACCAAAAGTCACTCCCCTTGTCATCTCCAATAGTCACTCATACTTGGTATGTAAATACAATATAAACTTGAAATAACATATTCTCTAATATAGCCAATATTTTTCAACAGAAATCAAATGCTGGGAGCAAGGTGATAAACTGTTACATGTATTTATTTCTAGAAGCATCTTTGCTTAAACTGTTTTTAATATGATTCAGTAATATGTAGACTGAGTATGAAAGGTATTTGCAAACAGTATTTGATTCATTCTACTCCCTCAATTTGTCCTAAGGAGGATTTCAAAATAAGAAATGGAGATATGTATGAAAATGTTCAATGTGATTTAAAAGTTAGCCTGATATCCTCAAGATTTAAATAACGTTATATCAGAAAACTGCATTGAAAATTCACATGCAAGGGAATGGGAAATGAGATTAAAAAGAATGTCTACTAAACCTCGAATCTTAAGATTTTCTTTTTATTCAGAAATTATTTATTAATTGAATTGCATTTCCTTCTTGAGACCAATTGCACTACATGCTTTTTTTTAAGAGAGAGAGAGACAGAGAGAGAGAGAGAGAGAGAGAGAGAGAGAGAGAATTATTTTTAATATTTATTTTTTAGTTATCGGCGGACACAACATCTTTGTTTGCATGTGGTGCTGAGGATCGAACCCAGGCCGCACGCATGCAAGGCGAGCGCACTACCACTTGAGCCACATCCCCAGCCCTGCACTACATGCTTTATTACTTAAATAATACATACATACCGAAATTATCACATTTTATCCATTTTATAAGTAATCAATTTATAGAAAGAAAATACAAAACTTACTGTAATTGTATAGCAATGTAGCCCCATCATATAAAGTAAATGTTCATAAATAAAAATTGGCACTTGTGTATAAAGCTTTCATGATCAAGGATCGCTAGATACCACCTAAATAAGACATGTCCAGAACCAGATATTAATTAGATCACCTAAAAAATTGGTGTCTATTAAAAGATTTTAAAACAATATTATTAAAAATTGTGTAGCCAGGGAAAATTGAAGGAGCAGGAGAAAGAAAAATGGAGCTCAAATGAACTATGTAAATTATCATTTTTAATGGAGCATCAATGATTTCTAATGGTAATGAATCAAAAGACAGATGAAATTATCTCTTAAATTTTAGTATTCAAAACAAATAAAGTTAAGAATGTGTAAATCTGTGAGACTAGGGAACAAGAGAAAATAAATTTTCATTTTTAATTTATATAGTTTATATGCTTATATGGAGTTATTTAAAAACATTGCATCTATAATAAACACATTTCTTCTATAACATATTGTTCAGTTTTAAAATAGTTGCTATAATTAATATTTGAAATTGAAATGTGTTTTAAAATAATAGGATAAAAACCTAGCACAAAATAATGTATGCCATGTATTGCACATGCAGCCGTGAACTCCCTGATCTTCAGACTGTCTCTCTGGAGGCTCAGCCGAGCTCTGATGCTTCCCTGCTGCTCTCTGTGTGGTTTCTGAGCCTCACAGCCATGTGAATTCACAAATGCCACCTGAGGATAGTGACCAGAATGGCAGCCCATCTTCAGGCTGTGACCTTATTCCTGGGCAGGGGGCTGTGAGACCTGGTTGTGTTGGAAATGCGATGCCTCTGAATGGATATTTAACAAGTGGAGTCAGTGCTGTTACTTGATCTCAGTGGCAGAGGGTCTGATTGAAGCTAGTGTCTTATGGCTGAAAGAGAAAGTCCCTGGTCTGTTTTCCAGTGTTTTGCTGAGAAGGTTTGAATTTTTGTAGAGTCAGATTTATCTGTCTTATTCTTTGTGGTCTCTGGCTGTGTTATCATGCTTCAGTTGCTTTTGCTAAGCCAAGTTTATACAAGTCATCATCTACATTTTCTTCCAGTGTTGTTGTGTATTCAATGATTCATTTTGGCATAAGAGATGAGGTGGAGATCCCACCTCACCCTTGCCCATATGGCCAGGTGTTAGTCCAGCACTGCTGATTGAGTGATCAGTTTTCTGTGAAGTTCTAAAGTATGATTCTTACTGTTTAGTATCTGGTTTCCTGTTAATAGTGTAATTTACATGACTTTGCTTATTAGTGAGGTTCTACATAGTTCACATATTTATTAGCTCTTAGCTAATTTGGGGGTTTTCTCTTCTTTACTCATTTGAAAAACTGTATTCTTGGTGTTTTCATGTTAATATTCAATATATTTTGTTGATATTTAAATAAACTTTATGTTATTAATTTTGATCGCTGATTTTTGATTGCCTTTTAGTTTGGCTTATGATTTTTTCACAGTATTAGGGATTGAACTAAGCACCTCATGTGTGCTAAGCAAGTGTCCAGCCTTTTTGACTTTTTATTTTGGGGCAGGGTCTAGCTAAGTTTTTCAGGGTGTCCTCAGTCTTGGAATCCTCCTGTCTTGTCTGCCCGAGTAGCTGGGATTACAGGTGTACCTACCATACCTGGTTTTGCTCATGATTTTTTTTTTCTACCAGGGATTGAACCCAGAGGTGCTTAACCACTGAGCCACATCCCCAGCCCTTTTTATTTTTTTACTTTGAAACAGAGTCTCGCAAAGTTACTTAGGGCCTTGCTAAGTTGCTGAGACTGGCTTTGAACTTGGAATCTTCCTACCTCAGCCTCCCAAATTGCTGGAATTACAGGCATGTGTCACTGCACCCAGCTGCTTATGATTTTTTTGATATAAGTGAATATTGTGCTTTTATGCAGTTAAATACATTTGTGTATTTATTGGCATTTCATTCATTGTTTTTATGCTTTTGAGATCCTTCCTCATCTCATGATCAGCAGATGCCTTAGGATATTGATGTATGCTAACATTAATTTTTGCCTTTAACGTTTTAGTCCTTTTTTTTATATTTTGATTCATGGTATGTGTCTTGCTCAATCATTCACTTTTCCAGCAATGTTGGTGAAATATTTCATCTGTTGTCCAGATTATTCCTAGAACACATATGTGCCTTTAAAGGAAGGGTCTTATTCTGGACCACCTGCTCTGTTCCCCCCCCCATTTGTTTGTGTTTTTATTCTTTTTAGTATTCTACTTTTTCTCTTCCTCATTTTTGTTAAGATGGTATGTGCATGTGATAGAACAGAGAGTCCGTAGGGGCTGGGAGTGAAAGCGGCCGTTACTCTTTCTGACCTCAGCCCACCTGTCTGCTGTTTAGGGCCATCGCTTGTGACTACTTCTCCTTTCCCTGTCTGTGGTCCCTGGCTGCCAGTATGCAGCCTGCTCTAGTGACCTGTCTTGGTTTATCCCTTCAGGACAATACTTAGGGTTCCTTGCTGTGACAGATGGAGTTTTTTGCTACTACCTTACTTTTCCCTGGCTCCAGTCAGACACACCCACCCATAATTCTGCCTGTGTATGTTTTAGTTCCTTGTATAATATATTTTATTTCAACATCAACTCCTTTCCATCAATTGTAGCCAGCATTTTTTGACTGGTAAGGACCTTCCTAACCTGTTCCCTTCTCCTCTCCACATCCACTGTCCTTGTCTTTACTCCTTTTCCAGTGATGAGGTTAACGACATTTCCTTAACTTTGTCATGGTGTTTATTATCTCAGTTTTAGAATTTGATCTTACAGGTTGAAAACAAATAACGTTTATGTGGTTAGAGCTCTCTGTTGTTATTTTTATGTAAATGGAATTGTTTGGTAGGTTGTACATCAAGTCTGGTTTCTTCACTGAGCCTAATATTTGTAAAATCCCATCCCTGTCATTTCAGCAAGTAGTTCATTGCTTTTTATTGTTTAACAAAATCCATTGTGTGGAGATATCTCACCTTGTTTATTTATTTATTTATTGGTTGGTTGGTTTGCTACTGGGGATCTGGGATTGAACCCAGGTTTTACCACTGAGCTGCATCCCCAGCCCTTTCTGTTTTTTATTTTGACCAAGTTGCTAAGGGCCTAGCTAAGTTGCAAAAGCTGACCTTGAACTTGCCATCCTCCTGCCTTAGTCTCCCCATCTGCTGGGATTACAGGCATTCACTAGTGCACCTGGCTCTATCAATCTTTTAACGGACATTTTGTTGTGTCCAGTTTGAGGCCTTTATGAATAAAGCTGAAATTAACATTCAAGTTCAAAAAACAAATGACTCTATCCTTGGTTGAAGAGTCAGCTGGTGAGTCAGTCTAGGATTGCCTCTCCTTTTCTGACCAATAATGCATTTTAAATTGCTATAGCATACATTTTACTTGGTGTTTTTTTCTTTTCTTTTTTTAATTTTCTTTTTTTTGGTAAAGCTATAGCTGTTAATTCATTGTGCCTCTTTAAGGAAAAGAAAACAGAATTGGTCTGACTTTCATAGCCTCACTTTTGCAATTTGGATACAGCATAGGCTTTATTTCACTTAGGACATTGGTTCAGGTATTAGAAAAATTGCAGGTGGATATTGGGAGAATTTGATCAGCTGGCATGCTTCTGATTTCAAAAAGATGGAGGGGCAGGTGTAACTTCAAATAATAGAGCTGAAGCCAGGGTAAATCAGTGGCAGCAATGGCTTGTGACAGCTAACTGTCAGTAACATAGGCATAATGAGTCCCATGGTGCCATTGGCTTGGGAGGGAGTGATCCTAGTGAATGTACAGCTCTCTTAAAGAGGGATTTGGGAACTGGGGGTTGAGACGTGGGCCAGAAGTCAATGGGCCCTGCTTGGAGTGTGTTTCAGAAAACTGTGAGCAGGTGAACTCTGGCTTCTCCCTGGCACTGACGTGGGATCTCTTTGATGATGTTGGTTGCTGAGTGATTTGTTTCTTTTGTGTTTGCATTTAGTCATTTGAAGGAACAGCATGTATGTTACTGGGCTTGATTTGCAAATGTGTGTTCCATTCATATCCCTTGCCAGCCATGATTTCCCTCACAGTAAAAGTCGAGGTTCCTGGTGACTGAATGAGTGTAAACTAAGCAAATTGCTAGGTATTTTGAATACTTGATTGCACAGCGCAGTCAGTTTTTATTTTTGCAAATATGCAAAGCGAATACCTGCTCTCAAAGCAGCTGCCACTGACAGGATGCCACTGAGGCCAGGAACAGAGTTGGTCCTGAAAGGGCCTTTCTGAGCATGGTGCCAGGTACACTGAAATAGTTAACTCTTGAACTAACAAAGGGATGCTGGTTTTTCTACTGAAGACATTAGATCCACATTGGATCAGCTGACATGTTTCTGAGTTCAGAATGATGGAGGGGCACGTATAACTGGCCCCTCCATGGTACTTGATAGGGACCAAGAATAAAAAGGGAAATTGAACATCAAAAAAAGGAGGAAGAACAGCTTCTGAGGGAAAAAGACTGTTCAGGAAGTTGAACACGTGGAGCTGTATGAAGGGCTCACCTCTCTGTCCATTGTGCTGTGTTCTCATTTGGACTTTCTTGGGAACGACACGGGACCCTGGATGGGGCTGTAGCCCAGCAGTGCACTGTACTTGCCAGCACAGATTCCTATGTTGACAGCTGTGTTGAGGTTTCCAGTCTAGGGTCAGGAGGAGAGCACTGCCAGCCCTGTCCCTAGCAATCTGTGACCTGCTAACGAGACCAGGCCACAAGAGGCCAGGGCCTCCCACCAGCCTGAATCTTGCATGGAAGATGGCACAGGACCTCTTGCTTCTTCTCTGAGGGTCCCACCTGTCTGTCTAAAGGTGGGGCAGGTGCCTCAGCAGTAGGGGTCACCAGCCTTAGCTGAACACTGAGAGCACCAGGGAGCAGGAGGCCTGACATGGTGAGAGGGAGACCTGCAGTTCTCTGCTCCTAGCAGGGAAGAGATGGTCTGCTCTGGTGGGCAGGTGCAGGGGACTTTAGTGAAGATCTCTTTGCAGAAGTGTGGGAAGGGCAGTGGGAGGTCATGAGGGCCATCCTATGCTTGAGGTGAGTCACTGCAAGGACCAGAAGACCCCCCATGTCCCAGGAGACAAGGAGAGTGGCATCTGGCCCAGAGCAGAGTCAGGAAGGACAAGCTGTGGCCAACGTTGAGGAGTGCAGCTAGCCAGCAGGATGGCTTCCCTTCCTCTAGTCCCTCCTTCTGATCTGCCTGGGTTCCCAGAGGACCAGCTATAACCATGCAGATGGACCACCTAGCACCCATCAGTCACCTGGGTGTGTGTGTGGGGGTTGCAATCCCAGGGCCCAGTGAGGACACTTGCTGCAGTCCTGTTTCATTGTGTCTTTTGCTGAGGGGGCCCCCTTACTGCTGCAGGCATGTTCAGGGGTCACTGACCATCCCACAGCTCTTCCTCCAGAACCGGGTTCCCACCTTCTTTGTGTCTCAGGTTCCTGAGAGAGGTGGTGCAGCTCTTCCCGGCCCTCAGCCCAGCAGGCGCCATTATTCTTGCAAGGACCCTCAGCATCATCCTGCCCCAGAGTTGTGGGGCCCTGGCTTGTGGCATCTGGTGTTTTCACCCCAGGTACCCAGTACCTGCCCTCCTGTGTGGGTTTCCCAGCCTGGACATCAGTGTTCCTGGAGATAAATCAGTGCATTGGCCAGGATTGTGTGCATGCAAGGCCATGGAGATGGGGCTGCACTGGAAAAGCACTGGAGAAGATAACAGAGGAGCATTTGGAGGGACAAGCCACTGGCCTGCTGGAGACAAGCTAAAACCTTGCTAATATTTGGTTGCATTTTAGGCCTAAACTTCCTGTGAACTGTAGCTTATCGAGCCCATACCAGCCCCGGCTCACCGTGGCTCCTCCTGGGCCCGGCCTCTCATTCACCTTGTGCTCTAGATGAGCTCCCCCAACCCTACTCCCCTCCAGACCCCTGATTCCATCCCCAGCTCCCTCCCCCAGGCACCTGGCTCAGGCCTGACCCTTACTCAAACCCCATCTCCCTCACCCACCTTTGAGATTCCCCCACCCCAGCTCAGAGTTCAGCACCCCTGACCCTGGACCCTATTCCAGGTGGCCTTGCCTGTGCCCTTGTTCACACACTCTCCCATGCCTCCTCCCACTGAGAAAAGCTCCTCTCTGCCACAAGACTGCTGTATCCATCAGGCTGGTTTTTGGGCTGTCTCTGGACCTACCTGTGGTGTCATATCATGTGCTGGGGTGGTGAGGAGTCAGAATCAGAATCAGATCCAGTCAATGTCTCTATAGTGAGCAAAGCTGGAGAGACCAAATGTCGAGGGGCCACCTGTGGCGGTAGTGAGGAACGGGCGAGGGCTTCTTCTGGCTGACCAGGGGCCGCCATTGTCTTCCTTGTGGTGAGGATATTCCCTATTCAGTGTGGTTTCTCATTTCCTGGTTAAGAAGAGGTTGAGAGGGGATGGCTTGTGACATATGGGGATCTTCAGAACACAGGTTATTCCCATGATCCTTTTTGCCTTCCTCTTACTCTGTGCAGCTGTGCTCATCCCTGTATGATCTGGAAGACCTTCAGGGCCATAGAGGGTTTGAGGTGGCTAAGACAGAGACCTGGAGGAAGGGTTACTGGGAGAGCAGGAGGTAACAGGAGAGGGGTTCTCTGACATTATGTTGCCTGGAGCCCAAACTTCCAGGCCTGGGGGCCTGGGTGGGGTTGGGCTTGAGGTACCCACAGGGAGGATGTGGAACAGGCAGGACCTGACCACAGATGGGTGGGGACAGGGAGGTGTATGGCTGCAAGGTCCAGGAGCAGAACTGGGGTTTTCTTGGTGGTGGAGGATGGGAAGGGCTGTGCGGTGGTGGTGAAGGAGTTGTTCTGGATGTAAGGCTGCAGACAGGGAGGGAGGGCTTGGCATGGAGGTTCCCAGGCCAGCAGAAGGTCTGCCTGCATTAACCAGAGCTCCTGAGCTAAGCAGCCTGGCCTGGAGCATCTGCTGATGGAAGGTGTCTGGGCCTGAGCTTGCTTGGGAAGGGGACTGGATGGGCTGTGGGGAGTCTCCTCACCATCACCAAGTGGATCGTGTGTTCTCTGTGGCTGGGCATTGGACATAGGTACAGGGTGTGGTGGCTGGTGGGATCTGGTGAGACTCCTGGCCACAGACCCTGTATGGGGGATCAACTAACTGAGAAGATCCCGTCTTGTCTGTGCCTGGGGGTGCGGGGGAGTCTATTATTCTTGGCATGAGTAGAACAGATTGTTCTAGGCTAGAAAAAAATCAAACCAAAATAACAAAATGACTTAATTATTTGCCAGAACCCTTGGAAATTAATTATTCTTTCTAATATGAACCTCTAATGCAAGTTGGATATATCTCAGATGCGTGTGGGATTTTTAAAAAATTCTTTTTGAGTTTCTGGACTTTGCTACATTTACCCAGAGGCCTGGGTTTTCTGGCTCTTTTATTTTTCATGGGCCCCAGGTCAGAAGCCAGCCCCCTACTTTCCCCATGCCCATCAGGTGTCTAATCCCCCACCTCAGTCACTTCTGAGCCTGTCCTGGGGCACGGGGAGATGCCACTTCACTCACTGTGTCATATTATGCAGGTGACTTCTGGTGGGCCTCCTAATTCTGTCCCCACCTGTCCCAGTGCTGGCAGTGCCTTGTCATCTTCAAGCCCTGCTTTACGTTCGTGGCACTTGATGGAGGTGTAATTTATACTGGTGACATGCACACCTTCTGAATGGCCAGCAGGTGGTTTTCAACAGATATGGCCAGGTATTGCTTAGCAACAGGAAAGTGTTTGGAGAAACGAGTTGTCAGGTGACTTTATTGTGGGGACATCACGCAGTGTGATGACGCACCGCCCAGGTGGTGCAGGCCCATCACTGGGTGGCCTCTTGTACTGTCAAGCAACACAGTGCCCTGTGTAGAGGCGCATACTTATAATCCTAGCTCCTCCAGAGGCTGAGGCCAGCAGAGGATTGGGAGTTTGAGGCCAGCCTTGGCAACTTAGCCAGATCCTGTCTCAAGGTAAAACAAAAAGGGCTGGGGAGGTAGCTCATGGTCAAGTGCTTGCTCTGGTTCAATCCTGGGTATGCTCCCCCCCCCAAAAAAAAGTAATAAACTGGAGACACGAGTCTAATGGAAGCACAGTGTAAGTAGGAGTCCACTCTGAAATAATGATAAAAACTTCAGTTAACAGTAAACATATCACCCTTTAATATGGTCACTTATTGTCCTCAAATGTCATGTACTACACATGACAGTATGCGCTACACTTTGTATGACTTTGTGCAGTAAATTAATTTATGTCAGCTCACTCTAGACATGAATTTATGATGGCCTTGAAGCCGTTGGTGACAGAAGTCTTTCAGCTTCATGTAAACATTGTACCAAGGATTGAACCCCGAGCCTTGGCCATGAGAAGCAGGTGCTTTACCATGACCTGTGTTGTCCAGGCTGATCTGCACCTGTGATCCTCCTGCCTCAGCCTCCCAAGTGATATATTGGGATCTTACAGGACCACGGCTGTACATGGGATGTCACTGACTGAAATGTCTTATGTGGCACATTGCTGTACTTGTGCCTGGTGATCGTCCTCCCACCTAAAATACAAGCCCTGTTGTCCCCAGTTAGTTTCCTCCTGCTCCTTTTAGTTAGTCTGCACCCATGAAAGCCAACCACCATTCACACAGTGAAGCTGGGTTGAACTTCAGAGGACTTGCATGTGACAGGCTGTGGTGCCTGGTTTCTGTCGCTCAACACACTGGGTTTGAGATGTACCTATCTTGTGTGTACCACTGAGTTGCTTCTTTAAACTTCTCATTTTAAATTGCTTCATTGAGATATGATTTACATAGCATACAGTTTACCCATTTAAAGTCTACAACTCAATGTATTTTTTGCATATTTCATTTTGAATTTTTAAAATTGTGCTAAAATATAGATAATATAAAATTGGTCATTTTAATCATTATAGTATGGCATTGATTCTGTTTGCAATGTTGTGCAATATCATCACTATTTTCATTTTTTTTCCATCACCCCAAACAGAACCCTGTAACCAATTAAGCAATAACTTTTCCTCCAGTCCCTGTAACCTCTAATCTACATTCTTCCCTCTTCGACTTATTTCACATAAACAGAATTGTGTATTTGTCCTTTTGTGTCTGGCTTATATCACTTAACATGTTTTCAAGCTTCCTTTATGTCGTAGTGTAAATTTCATTCCTTTTTAAGACTGGATAATATTCTATTATATGGATATACCAGTTTGCTTATCCATTCATGTATTGACGGGCACTTGGGTGCCTTCATATTTTAGCTATTGTGAGCAATTCTGCTGGGAACATGGGTGTATAAATGTCCGTTTGTATCCTCCTTTTAACCTAGGAGTGAAATTGAAAAGGATCCTATGGTAACTCTGGTGTCCAGCTGTTTGAGGACCACAGTGGCTGCACATCTGAGATTATGACCAGCAATGCAGAAAGGTTCCGATTTCTCCAGATCCTGGACAGCACTTGTTGGTTTATCTCTGTGTCAAGTTACAGCCATCTTAGGAAGTGTGAGTGGCATCTCATTTGGTTTGGTTGGCACTTCCCTGATGACTAATGTTGTCGAGCATCTTTTCAGGTGCCTTTGGCCACTTGTGTCTTCTCCTTGCCTGTGTTGCTTTTTCATGCTATCATTACTTTATTGACATATTTGCATATTGGGAAATACATACTTCATAAAAGTAAAACTTAATGCATTGGACAAATTTATATATGCACATGTAAATATCACCCATATTGAGACAGGATGATTCTGTCACACAGAAGTTTTCTATGCCACTTTCCATTAATCCCCACCTTCTTCCCATCACTGTGTATTAATTTTTAATCTTGCTTATTCTTGGATTTCATTAGATGAATAAAAAAACAAGTGTGTGTGTGTAAGTGCGTGTGTGTGTGTGTGTGTGTGTGTGTATTTGGCTGTGGTGTTCAGTGTAGTGTTTGAGGTCTGTCAGTGTTCTTGTGTATCAACCAGGACGTTTTCTTTGTTGCTGAGCAGTTTTCCTGAGTTTGGGTACAGCCGAGTTTACTCATTCAGTCTCTTGATGATGAATATTTGAGCTTTTTGCTGTTTTTGGCTTTTCTGAATAAAGCCGCCCTAAACATTTTTGTACATGTCTTTATGTGGAGATAGTCTCTTCTCCTGAGTGGAGCTGCTGGGTCATAAGTGAGGCACGTGCTGAACTTTAATAGAAACTGTCAGTTTTCCAGTGTGTTGTCCCATTTTATATCCCCAACCCCTGGGAACACGCATCCCGTCCCACACTGTTGCCAGCATTTGGTATTGTCATTCTTTAATTTTAGCCACTCTGGTGGGTGTGTGGTGGTATCTAATTATGGGTTAAATTTGCATCTCCCTGATGACTAATGATATCAGCACCTTCGCATTTGGAAAAGGTTGTGATTTACATTTTTCACATTAAAAAGTTAAGCGAGAAGATCCCAATGAACACCTGCAGAACAGCCCTGGGAGCTCAGGAAGTCCATTCTGATTGACAGATGTCAGTTTCAGATACATCTTCAATCACAAATGAGTTGGCAACTCAGTTAAAAAATTAAAAGTGAGGGGAGGCATGTATTTAAAGAATATTTGGAAAATAGCAGAAAATGGCCAGGCTCTCTCCTCCCATTTTGCCCCCCACTGAGTACAAGCTTTCTAGAGGGAAAATTCTGGTCCTGACACACGCTGATAGCACCGTGATGTTCCTCCTCCAGCTCTGAGCACATTCCAGCCCCTTGGCCCTCCTGCCTCATGTTGACCTGGGATGCCCGTCCACTAATCTCTGGCTATTCACAGCCTTCTCTGCACTTGCAACACAGCCCCTCCTCCCTGCTCCCACAGGGCGACTCTTGGCTTGGCTGAGGATGCTCAGTCTGCACCCGTGCCGTGCCAACTTCTCCCCTGCCTGGACCAGTTTTCGTAGTCTGTGTCCCTCAGTCCCCTGGGCCAGCACCACCTCATCATTGTTTACTTCCTCCTCTCCCTCCCAGGCAGCATCCCTGGGGGTCCTGTCCTGTCAGCATTCATCTTCATGTTCTCAGCCCGGCCAGGCCCTAGCAGGCTGCACTGCTGCTTGTTGGGTGCGGACAGATGCCCATGGGTTGTTGGGCACATGTTCTGAAGGATCTGGGCCTTCCTCCCTGAGAGCGTGCTTTCTGTGGTTTATTTAGTCACACCCTTCCCGAGTGTGTGTGGCCACACCTGTGTATTCCTAAATCTATGACACAAAATACAGGCCCTTGGACCTTGCATCCTGACCTTCTCCCTGTGGCCACTGCACCCCAGCCTGTGACATGGGGCTGACCTTTGTCCCCATGGGAGCAGGGAGCCCCAGAGTTGGATGTGGCCAGGTGGCTGTCAAGACCAGCTAGGAGGTGTTTGAGGCATGGCCCGAGGCATCTAGGCCAGGACTAGGTGAGGATTTGTTTGGATCATGTATGAGAGAGACCAGGCATGACAGAAAGTGGATGCTTCTCCCTGTCCAAAGAAGCAGTGGTCAGGCTAAGAATTAATGAGGTGCATTGAGCTGTATCTGGCATCCCTGACGGAGTGACCAAGAAGTGTGTGCCTGGTGCCCAGGTCCAGTGTTGGCATGTCACCGTCCACCTGACAGCCCCCCAAGTGCACCAGCCTGGGACCTTGCCCATCAGGTCCTATAGCTCCCAGGCCATGTTAAAAGACCTGGATTCAGGAGGCCTAGGCTGGGGTGTGGATCCTGCCTGTCTCTGAGCTCCCTTGTGACCCTGATGCTGCTGATCCCAGAGCCTCACTTTGAGGGACTGGGGCTGAACCTAAACCTACCAGGAAAGAGCAACTTGGTTGTTGGCGACTGGCTGAGTGGTCCATTCTCGTCCACTCTATGTGAGGCAGACCAGCATTTGTACATCATGGAATTTATACTTGAGATAACATTGCCTTTAAGAAAGGATTTGGACTTTCTTTATCATTATGGAGAATGTACTGATACCTGAGTGCTTGCAGTGTATGGGGGGTGGGCGAGCTGCTTGGCACATGCTCCAACCATCTGAGAAGGCTTAATTCTCTGAATTGAACATTTGTGGCCAATTTAGATTTCGGGGGGTACTTTTATGTTGTGATTTTACAGGAAATTCATGAAACTGATGGTAAACTCTAGGTACAGAAAGGTTCCTTTCATTGTTCATTGGTTGCTGGTTATAGACTTATACAGACCCTCTCAACTCTTTTTTGGGGTCTTGGGGGTTGGCCCCTGGGCTTTGTATGTGCTGGGCAACTGGTCTACCTCAGAGCTACACCCCCAGCCCTTTTTATTTTACTTTGAGACAGGATCTCCCTGAGTCGCCCAGGCTGGCCTTGAACTTGCCACCCTCCTGCCTCAGCCTCATGCAGCTGGGATCACAGGCATGGCCACTGCCTGCCCCAGCTCTGCCCCAGGGGTTCTTTGATGGAAATAACCTTTCTTTTTTTCACTGTTTACTTACAACCTATGAACTCGCTTTTGTAATTAAACAGGTAGGAGATGGGAAGCTTTGTCAGAATTTGTATTTTCATAAAAATTCTGCATTTTCTGATTATTAAATAGAAGCAACTATTCATTGTAGGAAAGAATGGGACTTTTTACTGGAGAAAAACATAAAGAAAAAGAAGTCACTAATAAGCTCATCATTCAGAATCGTCACTACTGAAATTTGGGTGCATTTCCTGGTATATTTTCATGCATGTTAATGGATGATTTTACAGAATTGTTTATAACAGTTTTCACTTTATATTACTGTTTCATACTGTCCTCATGATTAAACTTCTTTATAGTTTTCATTTTTAATTTATTTAATATTTTTGGTGAGGGGGTACTGGGGAATGAACTCAGGGGCACTCGACCAAATCCTCAGGCTGATTTTATATTTTGTTTAGAGACAGGGTCTCACTGAGTTGCTTAGAGCCTCACTTTTGCTGAGCCTGGCTTTGAACTCATGATTCTCCTGTCTCAGCCTTCTGAGCTACTGGGATCACAGGTGTGTGCCACCATACCTGGAATACTCCACACTTTTAGTAATACTTGATAACAGGAGATTATACACCATAGGAAATTTTCTTAACCCCCATTTCCACTAATTTCAAAAGGAAAGGACATTTTTTTGAAAAAATGACATTGGCCCCGGGCCTGCAAGGTAGGCGGAACTGTGACCACTGCCAGAACAGGCCCAGTGGCCTATGGAGGGGCAGAGCTGCCAACCACGCCTGCAAGGTAGGCGGACCTGCGACCCACAGGCAGGACAGGCCCAGAGGCCTGCTGAGGGGCAGAGCCGCCCCCTCCCCCCCACGCCTAATTCTTACAGTGCAGGAAAGGAAGGTAGGTGTTCTCCGAAGCAAAAAAAAAAAAAAAATGGCTTCGGGGTCTGCTGGGAGTACCTCAATCCCTCCTTTTACTTACAGGATTAGGTCCTCTGGTTTGATTCCACCCCAGGCACACTCCATCTCCTAACATTTCGGTAGTCAGCTCTCAAAAAGTTCCCTGGGGTTCCTTTAGAGTACCCTCTGAGGTGTCAAAATTTGTAACTGAAAGTTACATTCCTGACCTTGAAGCCAATAAATGCCAATTTAGTAATGAGGACAGGGTTTGAGAAAAAGAAAAAGCGAGGTTTATTACTTTGCTAACAAAGAAGAAACACAGGGGACTCTTCCCCAAAGGTTGTGACTTTCTTGACCTGGAGGGACAAGGGGATTTAAAGGAGTTTCTCTTGTTAATCTGGGAGATACTCAGTTCTTTGATCCCCAGCAGGCATTGCCCTCTGTAGTGGGCGTGCTCCTGGCAGCCAGCTAGGGGCTTCTCTCATCCTGCTTAACAAAGATGGGTAAAGTTCATCACAGTTCTTTAAAACAAAGTACAAAGGGGTGTCAGGTTTACTTGCTTTATTATCCATTTTCATATCCAATATCATTAAGTTTTTACCACAGAAGTCACACAACAAAAGGCACAAAATCAAACAAACAAACAAACAAACAAAAACATATAGAACACAGAACAAAACACAAGAAAACAGAAACCCAGAGCCAAAACAGAAAAACAGAGAGAAATACAACGTCTTGCTAAAGCTCCCGGGATAGGAGCGTGTGCGTGCCCATTGGCACTTCTCTACCCTTCCAGAGGAATTCCCTACAGAACATAACAGAGGACAGAACGATTTCTCTTTACTGTCTGGGACAGGAGTATATGTGAGCCTCCCCAGGCCACCTTTCTGTCTTAAGAAGAGATCTCCCTTAACCAGATACCAGATGTTATAAAGGCACCACTTACTATGGAGGACTCCTCCATCAGGTGCTTGCTAATAGTTTTAGTGTGGCTGTACACTGCAGTTCTCCAGGGACTGAGGCTCATTCCGAGGCCTTGGAATGTCTCAAGGTGCACACCCCCTAGAGGGCTCTGCAGCCTGGAGCCCTGAAGCAAAGGCAAGCTTTAGAATTTCCAGCAGTCTCCTCTTGTGGTCTGGTCTGGCAGGGTCATCTCACTGGGGAACTCCAAAACGTTAGACCAGGATGCAAGAAAAGACCACTGACTCCAATTAAAATCAAATTAAAGCAAGCTTATTATTTCAACTGACCAGGCTGTCTCTCACATCAAAAACCACAGGAACAAGACAGCACCAGCAGCTTTCCTGAAGCCCAGCTTTATAGCCCAGAAAGTTAAACAAAGGGGCGTTACAGATACAGAACTCTGACGAACATAACACTAATGGTAGTTGAAATTTTTGCTGGCCCCAACATCAGAATTTATGAGAATCATTAGAGAGGTTCATTATCTGGACAGGGAAGGCCAATATTTATGAGGTGTCACTGAAGTTTCAGAGAGGGCTGCTATCTGGTCAGAGAGCCAGGCATGGGTGAGTTCAAGGCACAGGCAGGCATGCCAAGCAGGATCAGAATTTGCAGTAATTATAGTAAAGCCGAAATTATATTTTCATGGCTTTCTGGCAAGATACTCACAATTTTGGGAGAAAATCAGGTTGGATCTATCAAAGAACACTATTCAAACCAAAACACTCCCACATGGCCGTCATCTTCTTCCATATAGACACTTATCATAACATTATAACTGGGGGGTTTCCATAGGGGGGGCAGTCTAAGATGGTGTCCAAAGTAAGCTCTCATGCCCATCATTTGCAAAAAGTCATGGTGGCCTGAACACCCTTCCTGAGAAACAGGATAGATAAAATGGGCCTGCAGTTAATACTGCTCTCCTTCTCAAATTAGAGGCCTCCTGTCTGCCACGGGTAGATTCTTTATGTGTACTGGAGTCACAAAAAGACCCAAACACCTGTGTGCCAGTTACTGTAGGGCTTGCAACAACTCATTTCACCCAGAGGATCCCTGTTCTTAGTTCATAGGGTTCAGGATCCTGACCAGAGGAAGGCAAGATACTTCATCCAAAATTATTCTTCTTTTTATACTTTTAGAATTGGATGGACATATGGGATCTTTATTTAGTTTCCTGGGGTGCTGAGAATCTAATCCATAACCTCACACAGAGCCAAGAGTCTGATTCAGACACATCTTTACAAAGCACTTTACCTAAAAGGCACAGATTAGGCCTTTTCATTTCCATTTGAAACTGTTTCCTTGAGGATTCACAAAGGGGTGTCCTAAGGCAAAGACCTCCCTGACATTCAGGGGAACAGAACAATAAGAAAGAAAAAAGCCCGGGAACAGACTTCTCCACAAGATGAACACTGTGGCATGGACTGCTCCTGATCATGCTACTTGGGTTGCTATCTATCCAAGCAGGGATTCTCCAGAGCAAGCCTGACGGGACACACTAATTTTTGAGTTTTCTGAGATTCTTGGCATTCCCTTCAGCAATACAGTCCATGGCCATGTCACAGAGCTTGAAGGTGGTACACATCTTGGACACAAAAACACAAGCCCCTTCAGAGAGTGGCCAAAATTCAGGAAGATTACAGGAACTTAGGATCAAGGTAGGTGTTGCCCATCTGAAAGGCAAGCAGCAGTCCATTCATCAATTGGCCATAGAAAGCTTTCCACTAGACAGGATACATTCACTACTCCATTCTTCTCTCTACTGTCTTTAACCACAAACCCAGTGGGATCCATTGACATAGAAACACTCACCATTAGCAAAAGGACTCACTAGTTAACAGTCCATTTCAAACACAAAAAAGGTTTTCCTCCATGTTCTCAGAACATGAGACAAAATGACAAATTCAAACACACACCCACTAAGACACACAAATCCCCTCTGGACTTGGTCTGTGTCTATCTACAGTGTCCTCTGATTGGTGGGTGAAATTATTTTCCCCAGCAGTGGACTGTCCTGTCTCAGTTCTGGTCTCCTTGGCCATCTTTCTGTAGTTGTCAGAAGCTAGCAATGAGGTAGTACATTCTTTATAAGAAAAGGCCCATCTTCAGACCATTCCAGGAATTTGGCGATCCACACATCACCAGGTGCCAAGAAAGAATGACTGTTTTCTTGGAACAGACAAACACGTGAGCCCACTGGAACTGGGACTGGCACTGGGTGACTCAATTCCTGGATCCCAACTTCAGAGAGTTCCATCATCAAGGAATTGAGGTGAGATCACTTCCTTCAGGGAAGTGAATGAGGTCACTGACTTGGCAACCATTTTGTCCTAACAGTTGTATCCAAGGATCCCATGAGATGGAGGCTGCCCCATCTTCCTGAGACATTTTCACAAGTTATAAAGGTATATATACCATAGGATCCCAAGATAAGCTATCAACACAGGTCTGATTGTGTCCATCTTCCCTGCATATCATGTTCGATTTGGGTTAGGAGTCATTCTGCTAGATGGATAAGGGAATTGGCAACTGGGATATTTATATGAATGTAAGGTGAAATGTAAGTATGAAAATAGAAAACCAGGTAAGATCTGAAGCACACAAGGGTGTTGGGCCCTTGTTTTGGATACATAGTTTTGAATTATGTTCTGCAGTGATGAATCCTTTAAATCCATAGACAATGGCATAAGATCTTGTACCTGGGACTACTGAATGTAAAAGAGAACATCCAGTGAAATAGAGTCAGTAGGCAGGATTGCAGTGTAGGGTAAGGAAGAAGAGTGAGTTTAGGATTTGGACAAAAGGCCCTTTTTGCAATAGAATTTCTATTAGAGTGTTAATGTGAATGTCAGAACACATGAAGAGTCAGTCACAACAAGGCACTTAGGGAAATAGATATCAATACAGATGTTAGAAGATCAGGCAAAGTACAAAATGAGTAATAATATCAGGGATATTTTCAACAGGGGGGTGGTTGAAAATATTATCTGAGGAAGAAAGAAATGTATACTCACCAATAAGATTGAAATTTGAAAACAATAGGCAATGTAGACATAGATGATTTTAGTAATCCATGCTCTCATTAAAATTAGGCTTTGGTAGAATCATAAGGTATGTGGGAGTTTTGCATTTTGTGTCCATAAAATTATGTGATGGAAGGAATACATAGAGCAGGTGACATGCATATTTCTTCCACCATTTCTGGGAGCATGTTTTGAAACCCTATCATTTAGTGTTTGGGGATACAAATAGTTGTACCCTGTGTCTCCATATATAGAGATGATGCATGAATAGATCATATGGTGAATAAAAATATAACAGATGACTATTTTAAAAAATGGATTGAATTGATATTTTAAAATATACATGAAATCTGGTATTCATGTACAAACATTCAATCCAACCTGTTATACATCTAGTGCTAATATTAGGGTTACTAATTATAAGAAATTTTGTTTGAGTTTTGCTTCGAAAATGATGATGGAAATCAAAAGTAATTTGTTATGAAAGAAATCTCATGAAAAAGCAAGTAAAGAAACAGAGAAATACACGTATTCTGATACAGGGAGTGATTGAATGTGAATCATATGCATATCAATTTGTGAACTTGTGGAGGAAATGATATATTTTATGATGTATATATACTGAAGAAATAATATAACAATGTTGAATGAAAATTAACTTCAAAATACACATCACGTCCCATATAAATATACTTTCATTGATGTTAAATTGGGAGACTTACTGTAGAAATATTAGGGTTAGTTATCAATATTCACTGAAGATCATTTTGAGTATTCAGAAATGAATATGTATGTCAGGAAAATGAATATTTCTGAGAAATATCTTGTGAAAAGTTGATTATAAAGCCACACAGAAGGACATGAAAGAATCAAGGTAGTATATATATATGACACATGTATTTCATGTTTGCAAATCCGTACACTATATATACATTAAAATGTAACAGTACATATACCAATTGAAATTCATAAGGGGATATATATCCTTCACATATCCATGCAAAATATTCATTTTCTTCCACATGGTTTTATTTATAAACTTCTTGAAGTATAAATCTCACCATAGTTTGAATTTTCAGTTCCTTCAGTATATGGGGAGGTGATCTCTTCATGGAATTTGTATTTTCCAAAGTCAGAGTACTGTCAAGAATATACCTGTGATGGCAGTAGGATTTTATATATATATATATATATATATGTATATAAAAATATATATTGTGACCCAGGTGACAGAGACAGGGAGTCAGGAAGTTACATATTTGTTAACTTTCAAAATTCTTGGAGAAATAATACGACAAAATATGTGACAGGTTTTATAATATGTATCAGTGATAAAGCAAAATAAAAGTCCAAGTATAAACCATGCCTCCTATGAAATGCCTGTACTTCTATTCTTTTAGGATTATTTTTATCCATGTTAGGATAAGTTGTCAGAGTCTAGTAGTTTATGGATTAGTTTCAGAGATTCAATATTTCGAATGGCAAAAAAATAAAATGAGTCTAATATGTATGTGAAGATGTGCCACATAAAAATCTTCCACTGTCATCCACAACAATACCTTGACATTACTATCACCCCAAATAAGACACAATGAGACAAGAAGAGGAAGAAAATCTGTCAATACATATCTGGAATGGAAAATTCTGAGGAGCTCACAACCTTGGGTGTGGCAGAAGAGATCCCAAAAGTAGGGGACAAAGTAATCATTCCACAAACATGGAGCTGTGCTGGCCTAATGACTTCTTAACAACTTGCCTCTGACTTTTGGGCAGTAGAAGTATAGCTTTGTGTTAGGAGCATTAGATTCCTTTGTAGTGAGACCATCAAAGCTTGGTCTGCGTCTATGTGAACAGAAGGACATAGTTTCATATTTTCCAATAAGAACAGGAGACAGCAGAGTTGAATCCTCTCTTTGTAGGTAACTGTGGCCATTGGGGTATGAATGTCTCCCTGGGTGGATTGTGAAGCCACTGCCTCACCCTCCAGGTTTAATGGCATTTCTTGCAGCTTCCCTGGGAAATTAGTGTTTGTTTATGAAATACAAGAAGGTCAACCAGGAACCAGTGCTGGAGGGAGCTCTGTCACTTGGGTTGAGTCAGGGTCTGAAGGAAAAAACACAAACTGGGCTCCTATCCCATATATCTTTCCCACTTGAGCGTAGCAACTTGATTCTGAGCATTGCACCGAATCCTCTCACCACAACAACCTGCCTTTATATTTTAGGGTCTTCTGGCTGCACCATGTCAGTCACATGTCATTTGGAAGCCAATGACAGAACCACAGGGGCCCACCAGAGATGTTTGATCACACATCTGAACACCATTGCTCCAGGCCCACTTCCCAGCTGGCTCCTACTCACTGGCATCTCTGTTCTTCACCATGGTCATGAATTCCACTCATCAAAAACGGCACTCTCTGGTTAAGTCATGATGAGCAACAGGAGATCTGAAGGTTTCCAGGGATTTCTGGTCATGGGATTCTCAAAAAATTCATGGTATTGGCCTAGCCATATTTCAAGAATGAGGAAGTTGGTACTGTGGGTTTTGATTCATTCAGGAGCCATTAAGTGTTGAGGAATCTCCTTTCAGGGAAAGCACTGGAGATCTCATGCAGGCAAGGCTTCCCAAGGAGTTGCAAAAGGTCACAGGAATCCAGGCCCATTGGGGTCTAAAATATTAGGTTCATGTGTGTTTTGGCTCTCAACTATAGCTGAAAAGGCTTTAACAGGAAAATCATGGGAAATCCTCGCTGAGATTCCCAGTGCTGTGCAGAAAGCCACCCTGGGCCTCAATCTCAGTTTCCAAAGGCTGATTTAATGCTTGGCCTCCTAAATTCCCAACACAATTTATGGCAATAGTTCTCTGACGTCAGTTCCAAGACTCAGACTCTAATGGGCATCACACCAGAGTTCAAGCTGAGGTGGACCGAGTCATATTTTACAACCACCGCACAAAAGACTGTTAGACCAAGACGCAAGAAAAGACCACTGACTCCAATTAAAATCAAATTAAAGCTTGCTTATTATTTTGACCAGCCGGGCTGCCTCTCCCTCTCAAAACAGCGGGAAAAAGACAGCACCCCAGCTTTCCTGCAGCCCAGCTTTATAGCCCAGAATCTTACACAAAGGGGGGTTACAGATAACAGAACTCTGACAAGCATCACACTAATGGTAGTTTACATTTTTTGCTGGCCCCAACATCAGAATTTATGAGGACCATTAGAGCCTCAGAGAGGGTCATTGTGTGGCCAGGGAAGGCCAATATTTATGAGGTGTCACTAAAGTTTCAGAGAGGGCTGCTATCTGGTCAGAGAGCCAGGCATGGATGAGTTCAAGGCATGGGCAGGCATTCCAAGCAGGTTCAGAATTTGCAGTAATTTATAGTAAAGCCGAAATTATCTTTTCATGGCTTTGTGGCAAGATGGCTCCCAATTTTAATAAAAGATCAGGTTGGGTCTATCATTCCCCTCTTTTCTTATGTATCCCTTTCAAATCTTTGATAGGGTAGGGGAAGAGCACTGAGGGAATTTTAATTCCTCAGGAAACAGTCTCCAAATTTTTAGAACTCACCCAAAACCGGTCTCCCTGATTTTACCTGACTTAATTAATTACTTATACTGATAGTATATTTATATTTGGCTCCATTGTTGTAAGAAGAGTGGCGTCACTCATTTTGGCTTCTTCTGAGCTGAGAGAGGGTGATGTGAGGGGGCACAGCATGTGGGACATGAGTTTCCT
The DNA here is from genome assembly GCF_047511675.1 of Marmota flaviventris. Classification (NCBI taxonomy): domain Eukaryota; kingdom Metazoa; phylum Chordata; class Mammalia; order Rodentia; family Sciuridae; genus Marmota; species Marmota flaviventris. The sequence goes on along the minus strand of NW_027288407.1, from coordinate 309,291 downwards.
TTTAGTTCGGTTTGAAGTCTGGTTGGGGAAGCACAGGTTGTAAAGTCATCTGGGGATGGGTGCTTCTATGAGAGAAACAAAAACCATGAGTACTGAATAAATGTTGCTGCAGTTGGAACTTGTCACTGTATAGAAGTTCCCTCACCAGGCTTTAACATCCTTAGTTATCAGGACTATAAACTTAAAATTTAACTTTTAGTGTTACAGTTGTCCCTCCCCATAAGATACAGTTTAATAATTTAATGTCATCTGATCTTGCAAAATCTTTTTCCTAGTTGTACTACTGTGTCTAATAGAGAAACCTTTAATTCTGTTACTCAGGGCTGTATAATCATATTAGCAAACACCAACCTACCTCTGTAGGTTAGGAATATCTGTAGGCCTTAAACTAAAAACTTCTGCCTCTGGCAGCTCCTCTTGATAGTCTCTTTTTATAGTTATCAGGCATTTCTGTCTGAGAATCCTTCTTTGTCGCCTCCAGTCTTACTTATTTTGGGAGGCTAACATAAAGTGTATACCTTAAATTATTATTATTATTATTATTATTATTATTATTATTATTATTATTATTATTATTTAAAATGCCCAGAATGGCTGTATTTTGGTTTCAACTGTCTTTGCTAAGTGTTTAAGTTGAAGCAGTCAAACTGACTTTTGTTTCTATCTATTGTTAACAGTCAGCTGAGCTTTTATGGGAGTCATTCCTGGGGAAATATGAGAGTAGCTTATCAGTTTTGCTAGTGCCATTTGCACTAGGATGGGTCCATGCCTTGCTTGACCATGTGGCTTCCCTCAGAAGCATCAGGGATGTTTCTCTTCTCTGATGACTCTCCTCTTCATAGCCAATGCACTGATTGGCTTTCTGTTCTCCAGTGGTCTCATTAATCTCCCTGATCGGGAGGTTATGTGGCCCAGAGTTGCCAAGCTCTTTAGAGAAGTCCCCTGTTCCCTGGATTCAGACTGACTCAGAGGGCAAGAGCAAAATATTGGTTTTTCTGGCCCTTTTAATTTAACTTTAATTTTAAAACTTAATCTTAAACATCCAGCAAATACATTTTAATAGCCTTATATAAAGAGTACTGGGCTTTAATGTCTATTACTTTATCAGTTTTTATCTTTTTATTAATTGAGATCTATATTATTCTATCTGTCTTGTAGGTGATGGCTTATTATCTTAAATTAACCCATGTTGTGTTTTTAAAGCAACACTTCTGTAAAACACTAACAGGGAATCTTTAGATCACTTATAAGGAAATTACAAAATAAAATTAACAAGAGTAAAAACATTTGGCTCATGTAAGAGCTACCCTGAATTTTTGGTTGAGTTATCCATTATATCCCCTGTTTGAGATCCTAGTAATCTTGACAGAAAAAACAAACAAACAAACAACTTTTGAACATAACTTTAAATGAACTAAAATCTTGTCTGATTTTTTGTAGTCATTCTCACATGTAGTAAGATGGGACACAGAGCCTTGTCTCAGGTAAGGCAGTGCTCCTTATAAATCTTAAATGTTTTAGTTCTAAAGCTGATTTTTGCTTTTAAAATATCATTTTACAAAGTTAACATAAATTGTTTGAGGTCACATGAACATTAGCTAACACTATATGATATCACATTTAAAACATGAATTAAAGAAAGGCTGAAGGTTTTTAACCTTTACATTCATTAGGCTCTCATTAACTTAAAAAATACATTTAAATTGTTCCCCAATGTAAAAAGTAACATAAAACTTTACATATCTTATTGGTAAAAGGTAAATAAATCCCCAATATATTTTTTACCATACAACTTCAGAACACCAGCTTGATATAATGTTCTTTTAAAGTTTCTACCTTACAGACTTGTATACATGGAAGATATGAGCACACTAATAGCATCACAATTGCATTGATGTTTTTATATTAACCAAGTTTAGCTTTTAAAAAATAACAGTATAATGCTCTAAAATAACAGTTCTTATTTAACCAGTTGTTTAATTTTTATGGTTGCTTGCTCTAGAAAAAAAAAATAAAACTTAATAAACAAAATGTTATGGGTAAACTTATGTTTTAAGAATTTTTTGTCTCTTTAACACATGACTGATTGTTAAAAGAAACTTATACAGACCTTAGTAAATCAATCAGATATCTCAAAAAAGTACTCATGAATGAGTAATCCCATATCAAATTTACTTTACTTATTTTATCAAAATATTAGACAAGTGTATTGAACAGTGCTAGCCATTTTTTTGTTGTTGAAGGAAAAATCCTAGTACAAAGGCATATTAGATGTTGTATAGACATTAATATTTTATGAGCTTTTTCTTTCTTGAACACTTAGGAAAACTTGTAAGCTTAAATTTAAAGACATTTATTTTTATCTGTTTATCCAATTTAAATTGAACCATTTAAATCACATGAATTAAAGATCTTTGGATCCATTTTTTAATTTGTTTTTATGAGCGCTCCTTATATATGTTAATTTTTATATCATATATATGATATACGGACAGGACATATGTATATATAGACATACAAACACATAACACAAGTGTGCACACATAACAATAATAAAGGCCTTGTAGCTTTTCCCAGGTGAAATCTCCATTGCAATGTTTCAAAAACTCCACAGTTGGTCAAAGATAGAACTGTTCAGAAAAATATTAATCTAGGTCTGTAGAATCAAAATCATGAGCTCAAAAAATACAGAATCTAAGGAAAAAACAAGAGTCCTAGAAAAAATGACTGGCCAGTAATTAGTAAATACAATACAATTTACTTTTTTTTTTAGGCCTCAGATCAGTCTCCTACTGAGCTTGCAGGCTTCTTTCATTTGCATTTCAACATAATTCCTGGCTGAGGTCTGAAGAAGCAGGGAAAAACTGCTATTCTGAGCAGACACCTCAGGACTAAGGCATTTTAACCATAAGTCATAATTCTCAGGTTCGAATGTTGAAAATTATGATACAAGTTTAAGATATAATTCACAAAATTTTATATCTTAACATTTTGTTTAGTCAACAGATACCATTCTCTGATTTACTATCCTTGTCCAAATTAATGCACTGGTACACACAGTGACATTTTCCCAGGCTACCCAATTCAAAATTGGTGAAAAAAAAAAAAAAAAAGACTGAATGATTGGAAAGTTACTTGCCAACTTGGAAGTACAGTTCTTTAGTTTTCCATCTTAAGTATTTAAGTTCTCTGGCATGAATTATCTGAAATCATAAACTAAACAATTACCTAAACCCAACTTTTAACTGCAAGATTGTGCAATGCTTCAAAACCCATTCAGATACCAGATTGTTACAATAAAACATCATCTTTTAGACACACATTCAGCCAAGATCATTCCCAAGAAACAATTTATAATATCAACACACTATTGCACATGTCTTAAAGGGCCAGAAACAAAGACACAGGACAGACAGAAAGGAGCTCCAGAACATGGCTGACAGACAGAAAGCTTTAAAACAGAGCAGATGGGGCTGGGGATGTGGCTCAAGTTGTAGCGTGCTTGCCTGGCATGGGTGCAGCCCGGGTTCAATCCTCAGCACCACATAAAAACAAAGATGTTGTGTCTGCCAAAAAATAAAATGTAAATAAAATATTTAAAAAAAAAAAACAGAGCAGATAAGAGAAAAATCTCCTACACCAGTGGCACCATAGATGTCCCCACAAGGGGAACAGATATTTTCACAGAGGGGCAACCTGAAATGTAAAATCAAGGGTCTCCATGATGACTTTACTGCATTAAGTGTCCCCTTTTCTTTTTCTCTTTTTTTTAAGAAGACAGAGGTGGCATAATCCTTACAGTGCAAGTAAGGCAGGAATTCCCCGAAGCAACAGGGCTTTGGCATCTGCTGGGAGTCCCTCAATCCCTCCTTTTACTTACAGGATTAGCTCCTCTGGTTCGGTTCCACCCCAGGCACACTCCATCTCCTAACATTTCAGTAGTCAGTTCTCAAAAAGTTCTGGGGGGGAGGTTGTATCAAAATTTGTAACTGAAAGTTCGGTTCCTGACCTTGAAGCTAATTAATGCCAATTTAATAATGAGGACAGGGTTTTGAGAAAAAGAAAAATGGAGGTTTATTGCTTGCTAACAAAGGAGAAACACAGGAGACTCTGCCCAAAGGTTGTGACTGTCTTGATCTGGAGGGACAAAGGGTTTTAAAGGAGTCTCACTTGTTAACCTGGGAGATACTCAGTTATTAGATCTCCATCAGGCATTGCCCTCTGCAGTGGGTGTGCTCCAGCAGCCAGCTAGGGGCTTCTCTCATCCTGCTTAACAAAGGGGGGGGGGGTAAAGTTCATCACAGTTCCTTAAAACACAGTCCAAAGGGGTGTCAGGCTTACTTGCTTTATTACCCATTTTCACGTCCAATATCCTTAAGTTTACCACAGAAATTACACAACAAAACACACAAAAACAAACAAACAAAAATCATATAGAACACAGAACAAAACACAAGAAAACAGAAACCCAGCAATGAAACAGAAAACAGAGGAGCAATGCATCATCTTCTAAAGCTCCGGGGTAGGAGGGCTTGTGTGCCCATCGGCACCTCTCTACCCTTCCAGAGGAATTCCCTACAGAACAGAACAGAGGACAGAACGATTTCTCTTTACTGTCCACGACAGGAGTATATGTGAGCCTCGCCAGGCCACCTCTCTGTCATCAGAAGAGATCTCCCTTAACCTGATATCAGATGTTATAAAGGCACCACTTACTTATGGAGGCCTCCTCCACCAGGTGCTTGCTGATAGTTTTAGTGCAGCAGTTCACTGCAGTGCTCCGGGGACCTAAGGCTCACTCCAAGGACTTGGAACATCATAAGTTGTGCATCCCCTGGAGTGGCTCTCTAGCCTGGAGCCCTGGAGCAAAGGCCAGCTTCAGAATTTCAGGCAGTCTGGTCTTGTGATCTGGTCGGGCAGGGTCATCTCGCTGGGGATCTCCAAAATGATAGACCAGGATGCAAGAAAAAACCACTGAATCCAATTAATTCAAATTAAACCAAGCTTATTATTTCAACTGGCCAGGCTGTCTCTCCATCCCAAAACAGCGGGAACAAGACAGCACCCCAGCTTTCCTGCAGCCCAGCTTTATAGCCCAGAATCTTACACAAAGGGGGGTTACAGATAACAGAACTCTGACAAGCATCACACTAATGGTAGTTTACATTTATTGCTGGCCCCAACATCAGAATTTATGAGGACCATTAGAGCCTGAGAGAGGGATGTAGTCTGGCCAGGGAAGGCAAATATATATGAGGTGCAACTAAGATTCAGAGAGGGCTGCTATCTGGTCAGAGAGCCAGGCATGGGTGAGTTCAAGGCAGGGGCAGGCATTCCAAGCAGGTTCAGAATTTGCAGTAATTTATAGTAAAGCTGAAATTATCTTTTCATGCTTTTCTGGTGAGATGCCCAATTTTAAGAAAAGATCAGGTTGGGTCTATCAAGACCACTATTCTAACAAAAACACTCTCACATGGCCCTCATCTTCTTCCGTATAGACACTCATCATAACATTCTGGCTGGGGGTTTCCATAGGGGGAACAGTCTAAGATGGTGTCCAAAGTAATATCTCATACCCATCATTTTCCAAAAGTCATGGTGGCCTCGACACCTTTCCTGAGATACAGGATAGATAAAATGGGCCTGTAGTTAATACTGCTCTGCTTCTCAAATTAGAGGACTCCAGCCTGCCAGGGGTACATTCCTTATGTGTACTGGAGTCATGAATAAACCCAACCACCTGTGTGCTAGTTACTGTAGGGCTTGCAACAACTCATTTGACCCAGAGGATCCATGTTTTTACTTCATAGGGGTCAGGAGCCTGACCAGAGGAAGGCAAGAGACTTCATCCAAAATTACTCTTTTTTTTATCCTTTTAGTTATGGATGGACACATGGGATTTTTCTTTAGTTTCCTGGGGTGCTGAGAATTTAATCCACAGCCACACACAGGACCAAGGGTCAGATTCAGACAAATCTTTTACAAAGCACTTCACCTAAAAGGCACAAAATAGGCTTCTTCATTTCCATTTGAAACAGTTTTCTTGAACAAAGGGGTGGCTTAAGGCAAAGACCTCCCTGACATTCAGGGGAACAGAACAATATATAAGAGAAAAGCCTTGGGAAAGACTTTTCCTCAAGATGAACACTGTGGCACTGGCAGCTCCTAATCATGCTACTTGGGTTGCTCTCTTCAAGCAGGGATTCTCCAGAGAGATCCTTACAGGTCACTCTAATTTTTGAGTTTTCTGAGATGCTGGGTATTCCCTTCAGCAATCCAGCCCATGGCCATGTCACAGAAATTGAGGGGGTACACATCTTGGAAACAAAACTATGAACCACTTCAGATATTGGCCATAATTCAGGAAGAATATAAAAACTTAGGATCATGGTAGTGTTGCCCATCTGCAAGGCAAGCAGCAGTCCATTCATAAATTGGCAATGAGGAGTGCTGGAAAGGTTTCCACTAGAAAAGACACATTCACTGCTGCATTCTTCTCTCTACTCTCTTTAACCACAAACCCAGTGGGATCCATTGACATACAAACACTCACCATTAGCAAAAGGACTCAGTTTTTAACAGTCCATTTCAAACCCAAGAAAATGTTTTGCCTTCATTTTCTCAGAACATGAGACAAAATGACAAATTCAAACACACACCCACTAAGACACACAAACCCCCTCTGTATTTGGTCTGCATCTATCCACTGTGTCCTCTGACTGGTGGGTGAAACTATGTTCCCCAGCAGTGGCTGGTCCTGTCACAGCTCTGGTCTATTGGCCATCTCTGAGTAGTTGTCAGGAACAGGCAATGAGCCAGTACTTCTTTCTAAAGAAAGGCCCCTTTTCAGACCTTTCCAGGTATTGGGCTATCCACACATCACTAGGTGCCAAGAAAAAATGACTCTGGCCTAGGTACAGACAAAAAAGTGAGCCCAATGGGACTGGAACTGTCTCTGCGTGCCTCACCTCCTGGATCCCAAGTTCAGAGAGTTCCATCACCAAGGAAGTGAGGTGAGGTCACTTCACTCAGGCAAGTGAATGAGGTCACTGCCTTGGCAACCACTTTGTCCTAACAGTTGTTTCCATGGGTCCCATGAGATGGAGGCTGCCCCACCTTCCTGTAACATTTTCACAAGGTATAAATCCATATATACCACAGGAGCCCAAAATCATCTATCCACCCAGGCCTGATTGTGTCCATCTTCCCTGCAATGAGAAGAGAGAGGCTGATTCAGCCACATCCCTTCATCCTGACCGGGTTGTTGGCCATGGAAGATGACTTTGGGCCTCACAGGTCCTACCTAGCTGCCTACATTTACTCCAGGGATCATTTCTGAATCTACCTTTGAGCTTCTCAGCAGCTGTAGGATTCCCTACATACCTGTATGGCGAGATCAACTCGAGACCTGCTGTTATGTGGAAATAGATTGATGGAACAGCATATGGTTAAGGTTCATATCATGTTCGATTTAGTTTAGGAGTCATTCTGATGGATGAATACGGGTATTGGGCAACTGGGATAGTTATAAGAATGTAAGGTGAAATGTAACAATGAAAATAGAAAACTTGGTAAGATCTGAAACACACAAGGGTGTTGGTCCCTTGATTTGCATACATAGTTTTGAATTATGTTCTGCAGTGATGAATCCTCTAAATCCATATACAATGGCATAAGATCTTGTACCTTGGACTACTGAGTGTAAAAGAGAACTTCCATTGAAATAGAGATAGTAGGCAGGATTCCAGTGTAGGGTAAGGAAGAAGAGTGAGTTTAGGATTTGGACAAAATCCCTTTTTGCAATAGAATTTCTATTAGAGTGTAAACGTGAATGTCAGCACACATGAAGAGTCAGTCACAACAAGGCACTTGGGAAAATTGGTATCAATACAGATGTTAGGAGATCAGGCAAAGTACAAAATGAGTGATAAGATCAGGGATATTTTCAACAGGGGGATGTTTGAATATATTATCTGAGGAAGAAACAAATGTATACTCACTAATAGGATTAAAATTTGAAAACAATAGGCAACGTAGACATAGATGATTTTAGTAATCCGTACTCTCATTAAAATTAGGTTTTGGTGGAATCCTAAGATAAGTGTGAGTTTTGCATTTTGTGCCCAGGAGATTATGTGATGAAAGGAATACATAGAGCAGGTGACATGTATATTTCTTCCACCATTTCTGGGAGCATGTTTGGAAACCCTGTCACTTAGTGTTTGGGCATACAAAGAGGTGTACACCTCTGTGTCTCCGCATATAGAGATGATGCATGAATAGATCGTACAGTGAATACAAAATATGACAGATTAATATTTTAAATAATGAGTTGAATTGATGTTTTAAAATATACATGAAATCTGGTATTCGCATACAAACATTCAATCCAACTAGTTATACATCTAGTGCTAATATTAGGGTTATTAATTATAACAAATTGTGTTTGAGTTTTGCTTTGAAAATGATGATGGAAATCAAAAGTAATTTGTTATGAAAGAAATCTCATGAAAAACCAAGCAAAGCAACATGGTGAAATACATATGTTCTGATACAGGGAGTGATTGAAAGTGGATCATATGCATATCAATTTGTGAACTTGTGGATGAAACGATACATCCAATGATGTATATATACTGAAGAAATAGGAATATAACAATTTTGAATGAAAATTAACTTCAAAATACACATCATGTCCCATATGAATATAATTTCATTGATGTTAAACTGGGTCACTTACTGTAGAAATATGAGGGTTAGTACACAATATTCACTGAAGTTCATTTTGAGTATTCAGAAATGAATATGTATGTCGGGAAAATCAATATATCTGAGAAATATCTTGTGAAAAGTTGATTATATGTCCACACAGATGGACATGAAAGAATCAAGGTAGAATATATATATATATATATATATATATATATATATATATATATATATATATATATATATATATATATATATCATGTATATTTCATGTTTGCAAATCTGTACACTATATATATTACAATAAAATGTAACAGTACATATGCCAATCTAAAATCATAAGGGGATATATATCCTTCACATATCAACCCCAAATATTCATTTTCCTCCACATTGTTTTATTTATAAACTTCTTGAAGTATAAATCTCATACATATTTGAATTTTCAGTTCCCTCAGTGTATGGGGGGAGTGATCTCTTCACAGAATTTGTATTTTCCAAAGTCAGAGTACTCTCAAGAATATACCTTTGATGGCAGTAGAATTATATATATTGACTCAGGTGACAGAGACAGGGAGTCAG